>NW_017307864.1:227157-287925 GCF_000935625.1 Nanorana parkeri
ATATATAGATCCATCAGGACTCTTGAAAGCATTTCATCATCATGTGCTCCATCATGTGTAAGTGCTACTGGTCTATAATCATTGAAACTGCAAAGATTTTGTTTTGTTTTTTAATGGGACCTGTTTAGACCTTGATGAAACAATCAATAGAGACTGAGAAATATTGAAAATATTAATAAACACAGCTGCCCAGTATTTCATCTGGAGCTGTAGTAATTCTGTAGCTCCCGCCGACCAAGTTGTTCTAGTCTTAACGACCACCCCAGACTAATTATTGAGAGGACTACAAGCAGTAAAGTGCTTGCTTTACATTCGCTTAGGGGGCTGTAGACAACTATAATAATTATCACCATGCATCCCTGTTATAAATAAAATAATCTGCACTTAACTGTAAGATACCCGAAATCTGGTAAACAGAGTTTATTAATCACTGTGGAGTCTGTGCACCATTCCTTATGAATATAGGTGTACAGCCCCCTCCTCTAGAGTATGCAAAATGAATATCTGTCACTATGGTGAATCGAGTGGCCTACTAGCTCCTTAAACTCATCTGGTATTGATGAATTTACCCTCATCTCAGTAATTATTGATATGCAGCAATCTCTTAATTTTTTTAATAGCATACAAATTCAGTCTGAGGTCAACCATTTTGTTGGAAAATGATTGGTGCATGCTACATACAAACTAGCTAGAGGATTTTCAAAAGGAACTTTCTGCAACTGTTGGTGTATTGCTGCTCGACAGCCCCGTTTTTGCTTTCTCTCCCTTCTAGGGCATCACCACAAGAACAGGCAGTATTGTTATCCCTGAAGGATCCCAGAGCCCTAACAATCTCAGCTGGTATATGCTGAGTGCGATGAAACACATTAGTAACAAAGTTCTGACACATCAGTTCAATATGGAATAATTCCTGCTGGCTGTTTACAATGCTGCAAAATCTGGTGTTTGTAGTCAGTAGGGATCAGGTTCGGTCCAATCCTGAGCTCCTCTGAACAAGGAAGTATGGTGGGCACTTCCACTCAATTAGCTGTGGGTTGGGCATTTCCTGCTCCTGAGCTATATGCAAAGAAAGGGGAGGGATGCTTGTGCTGATGTCATTTACCTCATAAGACCACATTGCTATATAGACATGTAGCCATACGGGGTCAAGGACATCACTGCCCTTTGGATTACATCAGGAATTCCCTGCCTGCAGCTGATTGGGTGGCACAGAAGGAGCTTCCTTCCATATTTGGGAGGAACTTCTTCCAAGTTCGGAGATGCCTGAGTTCATCCCTTGTGGTCAGTAAAAGAAATAACACAAAAAAGACAAAGCACCATTTAGGGGAGGACTAAACCACTGTGCCTGTGTACACCACCATTAGGCACAGGAGAGAAGGTTGATTGTGCAGTGTTTTTTGGATTTTGTGGTTCTACAGTCATGAACTTTAATAAGGTGATATAATTGATCACAGTTCTGTAGCACTTCCTCTTCTTTATACATCGACCAACACTATTGCTGTGTCTGTACTATTCGGTGAGATCTCTTTACTTCCTTTTTGGTTACAGCCAGGAAGTAAGGTAACAATGTGATAGAGGCTATACTGTAAGCTGACCACACTCAAATAAAAATAAAAAAATAGTGTTGGATGGAGTTGGGCTTTAAGTCTAAATTTAAATAATAATAATAAGGCGCTTTTTATGGTATCAAACCTTTGAGCTCAAAATAAAGAGATACATTCCTACATAAGGTTTGCAGGAAGGGTATAGGAATTTGTTATAGAAGGGACTATAAATGCTAGAACAGAAAAGCTAGTTTATTGTTAAGAAACTGCAGCGTCCAAACCAAATTAACTTCTCATTCCAACATCAGAGATTTTGTGGGAAAGTCATGGAAAAGGGAGGGAAGATTACCTCAAATAACATATCTAAATTAGGGGGTTGAAAAACATCTAAATACTTTATCTGAGGAGTGACCCATTGAAACAGGAAATCTGGTTTTATCATGTTTGGTTTCATTTTAGTAGTTGAAAAGCTCTTTGTTAGCCTGTACCTCTGCTATTTATGAAAGTATAGAGTGTCTATCCAAGTATGCATTTTTCAGCAAACCTAGATGTCTTAACCTCTCTTGCAAGAATTGGCTCTCCACCCAGCTGAGTAACTTTTCTGTGTCAATCAACAGCACTACAGTTGGAGTGTTTTGGTAATATCTTAAAGGTGCCCATACACTTTACAACCCTCGCAAGACTTTTGTCTTGCGAGGGTTGTAAAGTACTTAAAAAAACGTACGATCTGCCCATCTTGGACAGGCAGATGGTACTTGCGATCATCGCAAGCCCGCCCCCTGAGGGGCGAGCTTACGATGACTGCAATGAGGGGCGGGCTTACGATGACTGCAAACGGGCTGTGTGCGCGTGCGCACACCGGCCCGTTCGGCAGTTGTCGAACCAGCAGGCCACTAACCCGCCTAGAATCGTACGATTCCCGGCGGGTTTTCTAGCCTGCTGGTTCGACGGAAGACGTGCGTCCGTACAGTAGAAACGGTCGCACGCCTTCCATACACTGCACGATTCTCGTACGATCGCGGGATTTCCCGCGATTCTCGTACGAGAATCGTGCAGTGTATGTGCACCTATAGACTCTCCAATATAGATATGAAGCCCCGTGGATACCTGTAAATGATTTATTGGAAGCAAGGTAGCAGTACGTTTCTCAACAGTTAGAGAAGATGCTGCACGATACTTGTGTGTCAGGCTGAATCTTTTTCCTCCCTGGGACTTAGTGAAGTATGTATGCATAGAAAACCAGTAGAGAATTGAAAGCTTTCCAAATGTAAATGTATGAAAACAAATTGAAAGAAATAGAATCCTTTGTAACCCCCCATTTTTAGCTTGAACAGTGTGTACTACAGAACAGTAAGCATGGCTTGAAAGTCTTTTGCTTTAGAGTATATTTAATGTGGTATTAAATGCTCAACCTTTTTTTCAGTATTGGGTCCAGATCAAATAAACACACATTTGCACAGCAAAGTTTTTCTTACATTTTTGCCCAAGCACTTAAAGGAGAACTATGAGGCGAGTGCTTTTCACTCACCTCATAGTTCTAGCCGACCTGTGACAATGAGAGTGTCACAGGTCGGCTCAGTAGATCGGGAGGTGAGAGAACACATATCGGCGTTCGCTCACCTCTCGATCCTGTCACAGCTCTCACAGCCGTAACAGGGGAGGGGCTGGATTCCCCCTCCCCGCTCCCATCCGCCATGGCTGACTGGCGGAACGGACGGGGGAGGGGGCGGGTACAGCTGGCTCTGCCTCTAGATAGGCAGAGCCAGCTGTCAGTCACGCAGCTGGGCGGATCCCGGCACAATTGTCGGGATCCACTTCAGCTGCGGCGTCTCAGTATACCGCGAGCTAAGCTCGCGGTATACTGAGCCTAGGGTGACGGGAGGACGCTAGTTTGTGTCCTCCCGTTACCCTAAGGAGAACTATGGGGAAAAGCCTTAACCCCATAGTTCTCCTTTAAACCATGTTTCCAAACAGCTGGCTCCAACGCTCTCAGCTCAGCTTAACTTCTTGTTAAGTACAAGAGCAAAAGAGGCATCACAATCTCTATCAATCTCTATCAGCTATCTATCTACTAGCTTGGAGAAAGAAAGAGGGAGGAGCAGCGAGCAGGAGATTGGCTGTCCCTGCTGTGTGTTTGTGGAGACATAGACAGATTACTAGCACAAACAAAGGTGGCTCCATAGGACCCTGCAAGAGAACCAGCTGATTCTTCAGGAAGCTACAAACGTTTAAACACCAAGAAGCAGCATCCATTGAAAGTGATTTAATCAGCATTTAAAAAAAGGTTAAACACATTTAGACTTTACTATCACTTTAAACACCATACCAGACATCTCATAGTTTTGAAAACCAGACATCTCATAGTTTTGAAATGTTCACATACGCATTTATGTATCGTATATATATAATATCTTATATTTTGTGTTTCTAGTCTTTTAAACCTAGTTGGCACTTTAGAAAACAATGGCTTTTTGTTTAATTGTTGACTCTGTGAAAACCCTTTAGAAGTGAATAATTTGTAAACGTTACACAAGAAAGCCCATGTGCCTCTACATTTTATTGGAGTCTATACAGGTTGTAACCTGCCATGTCTGTTTCTTAAAAAGAACAATCCAAAAGGAAAACAACCTCTTCCTCCAACTTTGATCTCTGCTCCATACTTCCTGGATTTTGTATCCTTGTAACCTAATACAAAACGAAGACATGAAGAGTATTTTAATGATTAGGTAGCAAAGCAGTAAGAGGTCTGCCTTAGGGTAATACTGTAAAAATCAACAAATGAATGCCTGTTTAGTCACTTCTATTGTTCAGAATGACAGTTCCTCTTCCATTAGATGAATTGTTTTTGTGCATATATAGATATACTCAGTGATGACCCTTTATAAATGTAATAACGTTTTTGAATACTTTAATACTTAAATGTGTATCACCTCACACACAGTTCGTACTTTGAAATGTAGATTCCTGCTAGTCAGATCATTACTGTATACTTCTGGGATTGCTGTACCTGAGTTCTCTCCTTTCTTCATGTCTGGTTAGTACTTTAATGGGTTCTCACTCCCACAGCGGGCAATGTTAGTCTCCCTTCGTTGGCTTGAATTAGCTGTGGTAGGTAGCAAGCTAGAGCTTCAGAGGTTTCACAGCTAAAGCCTCAGAAATATGTAAGAAGTCAGTGGGTGTGTCAGTTCAGGAACATTAATCCATACCTAGGATATCAAATTTTAGATTGGGCAACTTAAAGGATAATTAGGCCTGGTTCACACCTAGCCGTTTTTGAGCAGTTGGAAAAGCGCTTTTAAACACCCAACACAAGAAATCCCATAATATTCAATGGCCCTGATCATACCTGAGCAGCAAAATGCCAGCAGGAAAACACCAAATGCCCAAAAAGGTATATGAGCTTCCTTGGGTGGTTAACAGCAAATTTTTGCCCCATAGACTTCAGTGGAAAGGTCCGAAAGCGCGGCAGAAGCATGTTGCACATTTTTGTGCGTGTTTCTGCACGTTTGTACGCACGTTCGTCCATTGCCCGCAATGTTTCTTAAGTTGCCATTCAAACCGCACGTCTTCATGTGCACACATACAACTGTGTATCAAAACGTGCAAATAACTGCATGCTGAACACGCGCCTAGAAACATGTAAAAACAATGCTCTCTAGGTGTGAACCCGGCCTGAGTCAGGATTTCAAGCATAATTTCAACCAAAAATAACAAGACACAAATGAAAAGTCTAATTAAGGATAAAAAAAAAGCAGCTGCTGTTGCAATATTCACTTACAGTCCGGAGCTCTTCCCTGCAGTTCTTCTTTTTCACCAAAGTCTCAACACCAGCAGCATTCATTCCACTTCCTCTGAGCCCAGACTGACCTGGATCCACCCTTAACTGGGACTAGATATTGAAAGCAGAACAGCACAGTCGTGCGCTTAGCTTTCTGTCAGTCTGCTGTCTCCTGCTATCAGCGTGTTCCTTGTCAGGATATAACTGGAACAGGAAAGTCAGACTGAAGTCAGGATAAGTGATCTACAGACCTGTTTCAATTCAGCGACTATTGTGAACAGAATGGGAAGTAGTATTTCTGAAAGGAGAGATTATAATTTGTTTATGTGTTTTTATAGACCACTAAACATAAACTGCAAGATGGGTTTAATTAAAGAACGTTTAATAGTGTTAATGATTGAGTATGGAACGGTTTAACCTATAAACCTTTTTTTTTTAGTTTTTTAGTTATGGATAGAGTGGCGAGGGGTTAGAACCACCATTGGGTTTATATTACTGTCTGTGTCTAAGTTTTCATTCTCTCTAATTGTTCTGATCAGCAATGTCATGGGAAAGAAAATGAGGCAAAATTGACAATTTTGAGTTTCCATCAGAACAGGAATAGAGAAGAAATCCTCCAATGGGGGCACATGACAACTGTCTAAGAGGGGATTCCCTTGCATTGGAAGGATTTCCTCTCTTTCCTTGTTGAGTTTACTGGACAGGAAATAAGGGGAAATCTCCCTAATGAGACTTGGCCCTGGTTTTAACCCTCACCTACTCTATCCAAGATGAAAACAAAAGTTTTGACTTTAATGTAAACCTGTGGACAGTATAAGTAAATAGACTTATGATGATAGCAAACATCTCCTTGCCATAATGATGAGGGGGTTCATAATGAACTCCCTGGGCTTTCTTATTTCTCATTGGGCTCTACAAGAAACTGAAGCTAGTATACAGGTAATTGGAGGAGCCCACTATTCTTTGAAGAGTGTCGACAGATTTGCTTTAGATCAGTGGTTCCCAACCTGTGTAACCTCAGAACCCACATTTGTCCTTGGTCATTAAGTCGCGGCCCAATTCGCTCTGCAATGGAATGCACGGCATTGAGGTACTGTACGACATCGGGCGATCGAACTGTGGGTGCTTTTGGGGTACCATTCAAATGAATGGCACCGCAACATACCTCCCACACCAGAATGCGTAGTAGGTGTGGTACAGTGCGTTAATTGTGCGGAACTGTGCGATTAATGACTGTACTAGTGTGAACGGGCCCTAAACACACTGACATACATACACAACCACAGGCACAATCTCACACACTCACAGACATTCCCACACACATACACACTCTAACAAATGTTATTTTTTTTTCTTTTATTTTTTTTTAAGACCACCCACTCTCTCTACTTTATGAGAACGGAAGTGGATCCTTAATCTGGGGTCCAGTGTGGGCTGCTGTGCTATGACGGAGCTTCATCTAATATGTGCATTGTTTGTACAGCTCCTTTGCGTGCCCTGTAGAGGTGCCAGGAGACAGAATATGATGTCACTTCGGTCCAGGTACCTCTACAGGACAAATGAGGGAGCTGTAAGCGATGCATGTATGGATGGAGATCCCTCACGGCCATAGCCCCATCCTATCCCACCTCAAGCTGACACTCTGCGCTGGGCAGAAAAGTTTGAATGGCTGACTGGGGTGAGAACTGACACTGCTGTGCAAGGGGGAGGCTGAGGATCCTCTCACCTAGAAAAGTGGAAGGCATGCGGCAACCCACTGAACACGGGGTCGCGACACACTTTTGGGTCATGACCTTTCCATGTTGAGAACCAAGGCTTTAAGGAACTGAAGCGATTTGCTACAAACATAATATTATGGATGAGATGTTTTTTCCAAGGACCAGAGGATTTGTGTGGTGTCTTTGAATATCCAGAGATGCACATCCGGAGGCCTGCTAGGATGCAAGAACGTGGTGGATGAAAAGGGATAGTGCTAACTTTCAATACCCTAGCTAGGGATCAGAAGCCTGGATGTAGATGAAATTAAAATCCAATGTTATTTCTGGATGAGGGGGAGGAATGTGGCTGAGTAATAAGGGTGGGAACGCAGCCTTTGTGTACCGTATATTCTGCTGTACACTGGGATTCCAGACAGGATTAAAGTTTCAATAAATATAATACATTCTATTTTTTTTGTAACAAATTACTCTTACAGGGCTATTCACAAAAGGGTGAAGGGTTTGGAGAAGGCAGGAGAAGTGAACAATCTAGGACAACATAGCTGATTTGGAAATATTTTCCAATTCAGCTCACTTTCCAAATCAGCTATGTTGTCTTAGATTGTTCACTTCTCCTGCCTTCTCCAAACTCTTCACTGTTTTGTGAATAACCCTGTTAATTTTCCTGTCCATAGTGTTGTCAGCACTATAGACATCACAGCTAACAACATTCATTAATTTCAATACTAGCTGTTTAAGATTGACTCTAACTTTAAAGTGTACATGCACCTGTGCTACCACCTTTCCCTGCAACTTGCTTCCCCCCCTCCCACCGCCCCCTTCCTCATATTCATAAGTCCAATACTCATTTGTTTATAATCCACCAAAATATTGGCAACAAGACTGCATGACTGCTTGTCAAAATCTAAACCATATGTCTATTGTGCTCTCTATATTCAATAGTATGGAGTTTGTGCTCCATGCTCATGTTCCCTGTTGATTGGAGAGATCTAGCTTTGATGAACAGGTTGATTGGAGAGATCTAGCTTTGATGAACAGGAGTATGTTGGATTGCTGCAGAGAGACTGCTGCTCATACACAGATAGCAGGCATGAGATAGGTGGACATTAATTAGAATGATAAGAAGAACAGTAAGATATTTACTAGAGATGTCCCAATACAGATACTAGAGCTGCAGCTAACGATTATTTTCAAAATCGATTAGTTAGCCGATTATTAAGTTCGATTAATCGGTTATCCCAGCAATAGTACATTATACAGCGCAATGCAGAATATCACCAGCTATATACTAGTATCTGTATTGGGGCCGATACAGGGCATTTTCATGAGTACTCGTACTCGTGAAAAATGCCCGGATATATAGCGCCGAGGCGGGTGCAATGCTGTGCTGTATCTTCTGTATTGGATAGCATTTGTCTGGGTAGCCCGAAAACCACGGCAGGGAGCGTGTGGCCCCTGGTGGGACGGACCTTGGAGGGGAGGGGCCGGCAGAGGTACGGACGAGCATTTGCATGTAAAGCTCAAAATACTGCTGCTGTAAAGCAGTGCATTTAAAAACCTGGCATTTTCCTAATTAATTGTTTCATGTGGATGTAAGTGGGTGAAGAAATAGTACTGGCTCCAGTTCAGAACGCAGGTTGTTGATGGGCAGAGAGCAGGTCTACAGGACACCTATGTACAGCAGAGGAGCAGTAGTAGAAATAAAGTGGATTGGAACAGAATCTTCCTGGTAATCCTTTACACGGTGGGATTGTGTGCCTGGAGCCAAGCAATGTAGAGAATTACAGGGAACAGTACAGAGCACATAATATAATTGCAAAGATATTGTTGGTGATTTGGAAGAAATGCCACAAATAAGAGCCCAGTTTCATATGTGACAAGCCCAGATTTCACAATATAACCATAAGCCAATCTGATTGTTAAATGTGTACACTTGCAGGAACAGGGAATGAGGTGATTTTCGGTAAAACAGAATCCATAATACAACCATTAGCCCCAGGGTTCAGAATGTCAGGTGGTTCAAGTGTTCTTCTGTGGAATGGCAGGGCAATAGAAAGAGGAATATAACAGGAATGCTCAATGTTAGGCAGCCTTTTGTAGAGGAGACAACTTTGGTCTTATCTGCAGGTAAACCTACACAATACAGACAGAGGTATAAAAGTTTCAAGCAAATATAGTAAAGTTAAAGCGCTGTGCTCGGATCCTGATGATTAAGTAAAAACAACTAGGGGTGCTGCCCCACTTCAGCCGGGAGAAACTGTAAAACTGGAATACAAAAAAGGACAGAAGGGCGCCCAACCTAGTGCAGATTATTTTTTATTTTAAAAGACACAAAGATAAAATTGGCACATAATTAAATACAGCAGCACACTTATCCACACATCCCTCAGAACGTTCTGAGGAAGGGGGCTTGACCCCGGAAACGCGTCAACGCCGCCACACCACAGTGGCACACAGTCAGATTGCAGTCTCAACTGCTGTTTCTTCCAAAACATCCACACAAGCTGTTTTATGACCCTCCATTGTGAGTACCATTGCAATTTTATCTTTGTGTCTTTTAAAATAAAAAATTATCTGCACTAGGTTGGGCGCCCTTCTGTCCTTTTTTGTATAGAGGTATAAAAGTTGTTAGATTGTTTGTGAGTGACCCAGGCAAAAAGAAGAGATGTAGATTACCAATACAGTGGTCAGATATATGACAGGACTTTTCTGTTCAGGGTAGGGATGAGCCTAAAGCTGGCCATACACCTTACAATCATCGCATGACTTTCGTTGTGCGATGGTTGTAAGGTCATTAAAATTTCGTACGACCTGCCCATCATGGAACGGCAGATCGTACTTGCGATCATCGCAAGCCCCCCCCGCCGAGGGGAGGGCTTGCCGATGATTGCAATGCTCAACGGGCAGTGTGCGCTTGCGCACACCGGCCCGTGTGGCTTTCGTCTTCATAGCACGCTCTACGTGCTAGAAGTTACAACTTCCTAGCACGTTGGAAAACCCGCCGAAAATCGTCCAATTTTCGGCGGGTTTTCCAACGTGCTAGGAAGTTGTAACTAGCCAAGTCATAAAACAGTCTGAAGAATGATTTTAGCACATTCTGAGTTTTTATTTTGTAACTCTCAAACTCTCTGCATATTCCATAATTCCTGCTGTGATGGAGTTACCTTCATAAAAAGCGGTCATTGAAATGTATAAGAAGATACCAATCAGATAGACACAAAACATGACTACATTATAAGGTTAAGGAGGCTAATAAAGCACATTAGATCTCGCAACATGTATGAGATCCATATCATACTTGATGATGTAACTGAATTATTTGATTGATATAATTCTGATAAATAATATGTTTTGATTGTAAAACCTTATCAGATGGAAATATAGATTTATATAGAATAATTATAGAATAATTGTCATTAAGGGTGTATCTATTGAGCATAATTAAATACAGCAGCACACTTATCCACACATCCCTCAGACCCTTCGATTGGGTGTCATTACATCTGCAACACCCTCTCCATGAACAACAAAATGCTGTTGTGTTTGTCAACTGCAGCTCTCGTTTGACATTGAAACTAACTTACTACTGAGAGAGTCACATTTCTGAAAACCAGTGACTCTGATACGTCAGATTGGACTGTCAGTTTTTCAGGCGGACCTGATCAGATGCCCAATGCTCGTCTAAGGGCAGCCCGTTCTAAATTAACAGATACCTGTTTACACCCAGTTACCCCCTGACTCCGGGCAGGCCCGGAAAAACAAACAGTGTTCTGTTTTAACGGACCTGATCGTGCCGGATCGGGGTTAATCTAATGTAAACAGACACATGTCCGATAGACCAGCAGCTTTAGTTATAGGGTCCAGCAGTTTTAGTTCTTCGATGGAGGATAAAACTGGATGAACACAGATGTCACAGCGTCCGATCAGGAGAGGATCTGTGCCCGTTTCCTGATAAGCCTGTGTGAATGGGGCCTTACTCTGCAAGTCAGTTGTACTCTGCATGGAACCAAAGACCCAGCACACATTTTTTTACTGATGCTTATATCTGTTTTATAATATGTTTTCTGTAAACAACTTTGCACACCATTTTTTTCTTATTTTCATTAAAACGATATTTATAAAACTCTGAATGTTCTAGTCAAAAATTAAAGAATGTTTGCCTCGGTGAAGAAGCTACCCTACTTAAGATTGAAGAAAATAGGTCACCAGCACTCCATAAGTTAAAATGAATGAGTCCTTTTAATGGACAATGATGTCACAGAAATCCAACATGAGCCGACGTTTCGGGGCCACACAGGGTCCCTTCTTCAAGGCAGTCACATCTCTTGCCTTGAAGAAGGGACCCTGTGTGGCCCCGAAACGTCGGCTCATGTTGGATTTCTGTGACATCATTGTCCATTAAAAGGACTCATTCATTTTAACTTATGGAGTGCTGGTGACCTATTTTCTTCAATCTTGTGTTTTGCACGGTGCCATCCGTGAAGTTACTTCGAGCACCATTTATTTGATTGTTGGCCGGGACTGCTGAAAGGTGTGCGGAGGGCACCTCCATCAATTGCTACCCTACTTAAAACATTTCTTATAGGGGAGCGGAGGCTGTGCATGTACTGTATGTTTCTGTAATTGTGCATGCATGTTTCTGTGAAAACACGTGGTGGCTAATATGTGTGTTTGTGTTAAAGGTTTAACTGTGTAGTGAACCTGCGCCAGTGACAATCACTTTTATGCTGGCCATAAACTGGTCAAATTGTGGCGAGTGCTGCTGACTTTTGTTGAAGGAGCTGGGCTGAATATTCTCCACTGAAAAGTGACAGCAGCCAATCAGCTGCAGCCAGTGTTTTGGGTATTCTGACAGTGGCAAGCTGTCCCTCTACCCAAGCTTGTTTAGTCCTTAGAGAACAAACAATCAGTGTATGGTCAGCCTTAAAAGAGAACTATGGGGTAATCTTTTTTCCCCATAGTTTTCTTTAGGGTCATGGGAAAACATATACTAACGCCCCACCCAACGTGACCCAAAACTCCATATATAGTGAGCGCCGCAGCCAGGACGGATCCCGACTATACTGTTGAGATCCACCCCGCTGGCTGATTGACAGTGGGCTCTGCCTATCTAGAGGCAGAGCCAGCTATGCCCGCCCCTCCCCCATCTGTCCTTCCAGTCAGCGCTGGCGGATCGGAGAGGGGGAATCACTGACAGTCACCGCTCTCCGCAGGGAGATGATCGGGAAGTGGTCAAGTGGCGGTATGTTTTTGCTCACTTCCTGATCAATAGAGCCGACGTGACAGTTTCAATGTCACACGTCGGCTCTAACTATGGGGATGAGTGTAATTCATTCACCCCATAGTTTTCCTTTAACCATTTCCTGACCGGCCGTCAGCCACGGCGTGCGCGAGCGCGAGATGCCCGTTATTTGAAAACAGGCAGCGATGCCCGTTAATATACAAGCGATCCGCCGGCTATAGAGCCGGCCGATCACTTGTATTAGACCAGCATACGGCCTCTGTCACCTTGGTACACGAGCTCCCTCCGGTCCCCTCTCCACTGTCAGAATGCAGAACTGATGTATATTACATCACTTCCGCATTCTCGTGTCACTCTCCAGCTTCAGATGCTGGAGAGAAGCTGATGAAGCAGATCTCTGCTTCATCAGCTTCTTCAGGGGGGTCCTAGGTGACCAAGAGGACCTGTCACATATTTTGCTATCACATAAGGGGGTTTTCTAACGCCCTATGTGATAGCAATAAAGTTACGTGGGGAAAAAAAATGTAAGTCCCCCCAAATATATAGTTACACATAAAAAAGATTTTTTTTTTTTTTAAAGTCCCCCCCCATACATACACGCATGCAAACAGGCGTCGGGTGCGCATACGTGCGAAAACGACGATTTCGCCCATTACGCCGCACATGTTACATATCGCCGCGAACGTCGCAGTGAGAGCAATAATTCTAGGGTCATCAATCACTGATAACACTAAACTGATGAGCGGTAAAAGCTTTTAAAGCGTCGCCTACGGTCAATTTTGGGTATGGTAGTTTTTTGCAATTTCGCAGGTGCGCGCAATTTTAAAGCTTGACATGTTTGGTGTCTATTTACCCGACGGCAAAAACGTGGCAAAAACGCGATGCACTGCGTTCCAGATCTGGTCTGGAAAATGGTGTGAACCCAGCCTAAGGGAGGAAATGGTTATCAAGTCAGTAGTTTTGTTTATAAAAGGAATTTCAGTGCACCAGCAGTAATGTTTCCATTGTAGATATAAGCATTTTTTTAAAACTGGTATTCAGATGTGCAAACAAGTTCACTTGTGGTGTATTCACACACTAGTTGTGATGCTATGTGATGTTTTTTTTTTTTGTGGGGGGGGGTCGGAAAAGGAGGAAAATACACTTCCTTTCAGTATTGGTGATCTAGTCACAGGATTTTACTGCAGTGGAAGCTCACAAAGCAAGCCAGAGTAACGAATAGATTTTTATCACATAAGTAAAGGTGCCCATCCCGCGATCGTACGAGAATCGTGCAGTGTATGGAAGGCGTGCAACCGTTTCTACTAGGGATGCACCGATACCGATACAAGCATCGGTAACCCGCCCCTCATTACAGTCATCAGGGGGGCGGGTTTGCGATGATCGCAAGTACGATCTGCCTGTCCAAGATGGGCAGATCGTACAAAAGTCTTGCGAGAGTTGTAGAGTGTATGGGCACCTTTAGAAAGGCAATGGGGGCATAGGGTGTACAAATTTCAGCTTATAAGATGAGTAAGTAGTTAATTTTGGTACCTTGTTTACACAAAAAATGCCATTGAATTGGGAATCATATATTTACACTAAAAAGTTCTAAAACATGTCCTATTATTTAACATTGTATTCCAAATGAAATGCTGAATACAATGTTATACTATGTAATATATATTCAAACAGGAATCATGCTTTTATATATAAAAATGTTTATCTGGTTGGGCAGCCTTTGGAAACATTGGCTTTACACTTTTCTGCATAGAATGCACTACATTTTTAAGTTCTTCTGGTGTGATATGATACCAGCACTTTAATATAGGTATCGCATGTACATGGGGAAAAGAGGTCCAGCTGCCTTTTCTTGTGGAAAGAATCACAGGTGTTTCTGTAAAGCTGCGGCCACTCAGCTTGTAGAAGCAATGACAGGCTGAGAGTGCCACAGTTGTCCGCAGCTGTCCACCAGCGTTCAGATGTAATCGCACATGTATCGATTAGATGTGGTTAGGGACAGACGATCGCCCCTGGATGCAAGATGTTTCTGTCTAGGGGTGATCATGTGTTCCTAACCGCAGGTAATTGCTCCTTCTGCAATTTATATCCAAACACCCGTGGACAGCTATGGTCACTGTCAGCCTGTCATTTCTTTGCACAGCTCTCCGGCACCACCTGTGATTCCTGCTGTAAGAGATCTGCAGCCGAATCTTCTTTCATTGTGTGAATGAGACTATAGGCTTTGTTTTTGGGTCTTTCTTTTCCAACACCACGCTTTTGTCTTGCTCCAGAGGTTTTCATTTTAGTTTAGGTCAATAACATTATTATGATAGGATGAAAGCCAGTCCTTTACAGCCTTGGCATTATGGCAAAGGAGCATTATTTTGCTGGAAATGTAATTTCTGTGACGTTTGAGGGAATAACTTGCTTATTGCAGAGAGAAGAGGGTTAGGTTGTAATATTGTCTTAAGCTGGCTATACACCGATAGATTTTCATATGAACGTTCATATGAAAATTTTTCTCAGAACATTCGATAACGCCATCAGAGTAGGGCTGCAGCTAACGATTATTTTCATAAATCGATTAGTTGGCCGATTATTACGTTCGATTAATCGGATAAAAAAAAAGGCTCCAGTGATGGACTACTAGTTTGTATTGAGATTGTAGTCCATCACGGGAGCAAGCTTGGCGTGTTGGAAGTAAAAAAAAAAGTGTGGTGTGCAATATAGTACATTATACAGTGTCGCAATGCAGAATACCAGCAGCTATAGAGGAATACAGCAAATCGCAGCAATAGTACATTATACTATAATGTACTATTGCTGGGATTTGTAGTCCTCTGTAGCTGGTGCTATTCTGTGTTGCGCTGTATATAATGTATTATTGCTGGGATTTGTAGTCCTCTATAGCTGGTAGTATTCTGCAGTGCGCTGTATAATGATTATACGGCGCAATGCAGAATACCAGCAACTATAGAGGAATAGTACATTATACTATAATGTACTATTGCTGTGATTTGTAGTCCTCTGTAGCTGCTGGTATTCTGCATTGAGCTGTATATAATGTATTATTGCTGGGATCTGATGTATTCCTCTATAGCTGGTGTTATACTTCATTGCGCTGTATCATTTATTATTGCTGGGATTTGTAGTCCTCTATAGCTGGTGCCATGCTACATTGCGCTGTATAATGATTATACGATGCAATGCAGAATACCACTGACCAGTTATAGTTGGAAGCAGGTCTTCACAGACAGACATATTTCACATTACCATTCCCAAAAATGTATTTAGTCTTTAGCTGTCCAGAGAAGATGTTCTTTTGCCTGCAAAACAGGCTTCTTCCTTGGTATTCTTGCTTTTAATCTGGCATGAAATACATGAAATAGCCACTTTGGAATAGTTTTTTGATTTACTGACACACCAGTAGTTTGTAAAAGTCTTTTTATGTCACCTGATGTTCTTCTGTCTTCCAAAACCATTTTTTTTTTCCTGTCATCATTTGGGGTAGTTACCTTATTTACAGTATGGTCTTCCTGGTTTAGTTTGGACATTTCCACAAATCTCAAACCTCAATATGAGTTTCCTTACACCAGATTTTTTTTGTCACCTCCACCAAGTCATTTGCAGTTTTTTCATAAATATTGTCACACTGCTCATATTACAACCAAAACTTCTTCCTTCCATAGCTGAGTTATTCAATCACACTTCACAGGAATTTCCTTTCTAGCAAGATAATGCTGCTTACCGTACTGCCAAGGCCGTAAAGGATTTGTTTTCTTACTTCCCTACTAAAAGCCAAATACAGTCCACAGCATGACTAGACATGCAACCCCAGAGCAAAATGCTCTGGGAGCAGGTCTGCACCTACCCTTCAGCAGACATATTTTGCACCATTTTACCATCAATGATATTTTAGTTTTATCACTTTAGATTACCTGATTTTAGTCTTAACTGTCCAGTGAAGATGTTCTTTGGCCTGCAAAACACATCTCTCTGAGTAACATTCAAATATTGCTTTTTCTTTGGTATTTTTGCTTTCAATCCAGCATGGAATAGTCACCTTCCAATTAAATTATCAAAAGGAGTCCTGTGTTGATACACAGGCATCTGTGCAGCTGATATTCAGATATCGTTCTGGCTCATCTCATATGATTTTACTGATTCTCCTTTGTGAGTATGTTTTTACCTTGTACTTTAGCTCACATTATTAAAAACCATCTACACTAGGGTGGGCGCCCTTCTCTTTTCTTTTCTCCCATAGTCACCTTCCAATTGTTTGACTTACTGGCACACCACTGGTTTGAAGAAGCTCTTTGATGTCACCTGATGTTCTCCTCTCTTCCAAAACCAGTCTTTTGATTCTCCTGTCATCATTTGGTGTAGTCACCTTCTTTCTGCTTCTTCATACCTCATTGTGAGTTTCCTTACTACAGATTTTGTTGCAAGTATAGTCACCCTACCAATGTTACAACCAAACCTTCTTCCTTCTGCAGCTGAGTTATTCCCTCACACTTCACAGGAATTTAATTTCCAGCAAGATAATGTTCCTTGCCATACTACCAAGGCTGTAAGGATTTGTTTTCATTCCATCAGATTTCCTTCAAACAGCCCGCACCTAATCCCCATTGAAAACCTTTGGGATAGACTAAAGGGTAGTGTTGGAAAGTTTAAAAAAAAAAGAAGAATGTATTGTTTCTAGAGGCTACCTAACCAGATATTGACATTTTTGTACATAAAACATTTATCATCACTGTTTGAATATATATGATATTAAATAGTATAACATTGTATTCAGCAATACATTTGGAATGATATGATATATAACATGATGAGTTAAGCACTTTTTATAATAAATATATCACTTCAAATTAAACCTTACATTTGTCAAACGTGTTCACAATTTTAGCCACTAGTGTAAATGACATGCTCCTGATACTGTATAACTGTGAAATTTGCTACAAGGACACAAATATGTTAACTACTTTTTGTTTTTAAAATACCTATTGGTAGTTCTTTAAACTGGACCTTTCAGGTTTGCATGAATACATTCCTGACATTTCACAATATATAATAACAGTATAATATTTTTTTTCCAAAAGCTTTACCTTTTATTATTAAAAAGCAGTCCTTGAACATTAGAACATCAGTTTCCTCTCCTCCAGTAAGAGACTGTAACATTGTAACTTTTTAGCAAGTCATAAGATGAGGGGCTGCAGCAGGGGCTTGATCTGTGGAAGGCATTTGTTATTGTAGAAATGAATTCTACATCATGTCAGTCTTTCTTTCTGTCATATTCATCAATTAATTTTCCTTTTGTGTATTCTAGTGTTAGTTCCTGCTCAGGTCTGGTTTCTTGAGTGTTAATATGAGCACTCTATGACTCTGGAAGGCTGCATAGCAGTAATGCCACCACATGGTTATCTTTAATTTCCTCTCTAATTGCACGTAGTTGTTCTATGATTTCTAGCATGGCATTCACGTGTTCACACATTCCCTGGCCTTTTTCTAGCCTCATTTTATATAGCTTGCATAGCAGATATAGTTTACTGTTTAGGTTTGAACGCTCATGCAGTTTCTGTAATGACATCCACATACCTTTAGCTGTATTTCATTTTCCGGTCTAACACTCAGCCGGATCCAAGGTTCAGGTGAGTATATCTTTTTTATTTTCACCCCTAGACAAAAACGAGCATGTAACCCTTGCAGTTGGGGGTAGCCCCACTGCAAGGGTTAAGAATAATTGTGCCCAGAGTTCTTCTTTAATTAGTGACATTTGTAGACTAACTCGATTAATGGGATTGAAATCTGAAGACTGTGCTTCACACTATACAATTTAAAGCCACTGTCTTGTTTATTTAGGTAGTTCTGACATAGCCTGGAAGTATATTTTGGGTCATTATCTTACTGTAGGATGAAGCCCTGATCAACTAGGCATAAACCAGAGGGTATTGCATGGCACTACAAAATGCTGTGGTAAGCCTTTTGGATCAGGGTGCCAAGTTTCTGCATCCAGCAAAAGAATACCAGGCTATCACGCTTCCTCCTCAATGTTTTACAGTTGGTGTCACACACCAAGCTTTCACCTAGTGAACAATATACACTGAGTGGCCAGATTATTATGACCACCCCATCAGTACTTCGTTGGGCCGCCTCGTGATTCCGCGAGATGTTGAAAGGTGATGCGAGGAATCTGACACTGCACTGTTGCCCTTCTGTTGTCTTGTACCAGTCTTGTCACTCTCCATTCTACCCTAACATTGACTAGTCGCTGACGGCCACAATTCGCACGTTCAGACCCACATTTTCGGCTGACAGTCCAGTCTTTAAACACTTTAACAATGAGCCCCTCTTGAACATTTCACGAATTCTGCTGTTTTGCTGATACTCGCTCCATGGCTCAGAGCGCAAACAATCATCCCACGTTCAAAGGCTGCTAAATCGCGTTGTTTACCCGTACTACTAGACATGTGCGATTCGTTTCGTTCCGAATCGAAATTCGGATGAATTTTCGGAAATTCGGACATTCGGATGTATCCGAATTCCGAATTACAGACATAACGAATGCAAACGAATCCGAATTTCCATTTCCAAAATTCGGTAGCGGTAGTTCGAACGTTCGTTTCGTTTTCTGTTCTTATTCGTTTCTTATTCGTTTCTTATTCGTTTAGTTCGTTGGAGCAAAGTGACATTAGAGAAGGAGAAAAATATTTTTTCCCCCTCAAATGTCACTTTGCTGCAAACGAACGAAACGAATAAGAAACGAATAAGAACAGAAAACGAAACGAACGTTCGGAATACCGCTACCGAATTTCGTCCGAATTCCGAATCCGAATTGACTTTCACACCCGAATCCCGAAAAACGAAATAACACAAATCCGAATTTAAAACGAAACTAAACGAATTTTTTGGCAGTGCACATGTCTAACTTCTACTGTCGTGGTAAACAACCTGCTTCCCTATTTATAATGGTCTGGCCCTCTAGCAACTTCAGCGCAAAATGATAGCTAATTTATAGCTAATTTGCCTACAAACGTCAGGTGGTCATAATAATCTGGCCACTCAGTGTATACCCTGTTTTATAGACTGTCCACTGGTGGTTATTCTTGGCTCAGCACACTTCTTTTTCCTATTTTGCCGTTTAAGCAATGGCTTCCTCATTGCCTCTCGACCTCTCAAACCTGCATCTCGAATTTGTCTCTTAAAATATAAGATATTTGTCTCTTAAGTAATACATTTCAGTTTAAAAACAAATTACAGCTGACATAAAATAATTTTCCCTAAGGTTCAGGTTGGGAGAGGGCTAAGTGTTAGGTTAAGCTTTAATGTTAGGGACCATTCAGGAGAACTTTTGAGTTTTCTATTGTTCTTGGCATCAAACACCCTGTTCCAATAACCGCTTTGCTGAGCTCAGATGACATATCTAATATTAGAACTTTGTTTCCTGTTAACAGGTTAAAGGACTCAAGAAGGCAAAGATGGCAGAAGTTCGTCGGGATAGCACAAGCAGTCTACAGAGAAAGAAGCCACCATGGCTAAAATTAGAGATACCATCTGCTCCTGTTACCACAACTGAGGAGCCAAGCTTTGTGCAGGTATCATGTCAATGAGATTTATATGTATTCTGAGCTTCATACCAATGGTCTTACTACTTTAATTAAAAATATGTCAGAGTTTTGGACCCCTTCCCTCTCCTTATAACAGGAAATTTCCCACTATTGTTTACTTTGTTGGCTACAATTGCCCATTCACATGCAGATTGTACACAGAGAAGACTTTCTTAAACATTCTTTGCCAATATAACTATAACTTTAGGTAAAATCTATCTAGAAACCTGTGATAATTTAAAGCAGTGGTGGTCAACCTTCTTCGTATAGGGGGCCCCAAGGGTTTACCCTGACATCACCAAAGGACCAAACATAATATCCAGTGAATGTAATGCTGTCAGAGACTGCAGATACCTGACAGGAGATGGTCAAAGACTATGAGTATGCTCTTAAATGGTCACAAAGTGCAGACATGCTGCAGGAAATGGTCAGAGGCCGCATCCATACCTGTCCGAACAAAATGCTGCAAGTACTATTTTGATCGGACCGGACCGCAGCAATAATGTGCCTTGCGATCCCGTGTGGCCAATCGCATTGCGGCCAGAAGGCGTGGCTATGGTGCCATTCACTTCAATGGACAGCCACGCCCCCTCCTGCTCCACAACATAGTGAGCCGGCCGCAATGTGATGCAGTGCATTCTGTCCAGAATCGGGCCCGGAACGCACTGCATCTGGTGTGAATAAGCCCTTAAAGTGACACTAAACTCAGTAGTAAAATCATAAAAATACGTTCAAATACGTTAACTATTAACAAAAATGTAACTTATTTGTGTATCACTCAGCTGTAGATCCTCAAATCATCTCTGAATTGGTGCTGACATTGTCCTTCCTTCTGGAGGGTGGCTACTTTTGTTCCCCATGGTCCCTGTGTGTGTTGTAAAGTAGCCACCGCTAGTCCATCACAGGAGCAAGCTTGGAGTGGTGGCTACTTTACAACCCTTATGTTAACCTCCTGGAAATATATGTACCTTATTGAGTGCTGGAGCTGTCAGCACTGAAGAACACAATCCAATGCAGATATCTTAGCTCTGAAAGCTAATTAGTAGTAACAGATGTCCTATACAGGCAGATCTACAGTAGCTGACTGTAGAGATACTTAGCATGGGCTTTCAAATGAAACCAAAGTCCCTACATGAATTTCTGTAAAAATTGTAGACATTACAAATTCAAAGCACTATTGTAAAAACACTAATTTCATATAATGCACAAAAAGATGTTACATCCCGAAAGGTGCCTCAGTATGATGCATGGAGGAGGATGATACAGCCACCATAGTTCTGTAGCCCCACTGCAAGGGTACATTTTTTATTTTCCTGGAGTTCTAATTGAAGTCATCAATATAACAGAATAAGGCAAAGTCACCAGTTTGTATTTATTTCTAGTAGGGATGCACCGATACCGGTATTTTGGTACCGAGTACGAGTACCGATAATTTTTTTTTTTCGGTACTCGCCGATACCAATTACCGAGTAACGGAATCCCATTCAATTTCTAGTATTTATATTAGGTATGCACCGATACCGGTTTTTCGGTATCGAGTACCGATATATTTTTTTTCAGTCCTCGCTGATCGTGAATACCGATACCGGAAGTCCCATTAAGGAAGCTGGGCGGTGTGTAATGACTTGCCACCTGGCTTCCCAATTAGTAGGGAAGCCGTCTCTATGCTCACTCATCACCAGGTGATGAGGAAGCATAGAGCCGGCTTTCTGGCCAATCAGGAAACCGGGGGGCAGGTAATGACTCGCCGCCTGGCTTCCTGATTTGCCAACCTCCCAACGAATCAGGAAGGGGGAGGCGAGTCATTACACAGCACCCGGCTTCCTGATTGGCCGGGAAGCCAGCTCCATGCTAGTAAGGAAGCATGAATCCAACTTTCTGGGCAATCAGGAAGCCGGGGGGCGGGTAACGACTCACAGCCTTGCTCCTTGATTGACCAGCTTCCTTATTAGTCACCTGGCTTCCTGATTGGCCAGTAAGCTACCTCCATGCTCCCTCGTCACCAGGTGATGAGGGAGCATAGAGCCGGCTTCCTGGCCAATAAGGAAGCCGGGGAGTGAGTCATTAACTAAATTCACACAATAAGAAAGCGCCACTACTGTAAAGAAACCACTCACGTTACTGTTGTCAGCATATCGTGTGTCCGCTGGTCCTACAGTGCCGGGAAAATGTGCAGGGGAACGAACTGAGGACTGTCAGGGGTGATCGTATGAACAGCGTGAACTCAGCTGGCCAGGCAGGGTTTCCTACACTGAAAGATCTCAACCCTATTATCAAACACGAAATGTCTGGGACGGGCATCAGCGCCCTGGAACTTACGGCTGGGTCCTATCATATTTTTGATATTCCTAGATTTCTTAAAATTAATGGACGGTTTAGATGGTAAGGTTGGGCCCAACTTGGGATCTTTCTGCTATATATGCCAATTTTTCCGGAGTGCTCGTTGTATGACAGTGTGACTGTTGTTAAAAGTGGTGATGAATCTGATTTTGTCTTGTTCACTGGTGGTGGACTTGTGTCTGAGATTTTTGCTCGATTCGGTATTGGCATAATAGGAACAGGCTTCAGTGATGATGTCATTGGGATAGTTTTTCTCTCTGAACTTATCTAGGAGGAGCTGGCTAGATGTAATGTAGTCACCTTGTTGGGTGCAGTTTCTCCTTAATCTGCAAAACTGACTCTTCGGAATGTTCTTTTTATATCTGGGATGGTGACAGCTGTCAAAATGGAGATATGAGTTACCTCCCGTCGGTTTCACGTGATTGTTGGTAATAATGTCACACCCAAGGGAGGACAACTCAAGATCGAGGAAAACTAATTTGGTGGCGTTGACCTCATGGTTGAAGGCTAATCCGAATTGATTGTTGTTACAATGGTTGAGGAATAAGGACACGCTATTTGGGGGGCCGTCCCAAATGATCAAAATATCATCGATGTAACGGCCATAGAATATTAGGTGTTTGGCATATGGGTTGTTGTTCCAGATGTTCAGGGTTTCCCAGTGGCCCATGGTAAGATTTGCATAGCTAGGGGCATAATTAGCCCCCATAGCTGTCCCCTGTGTTTGTAAATAAAATTTTCCTAAAAACGAAAAGTAATTGTGCGTCAGGGTGAACTCAGTACAATTTATAAGGAACTGCACTTGAGTGTTATTGATAGAAGATTTGGCCAGAAAAAACTGAAGGGCATTGAGACCAATTGAGTGGGGGATGGAAGTATATAGAGAACTGACATCTAGGGAGACCCAACTGTAGGAGGGGTACCATTTATAGTTGGATAGAGTTTGAATAAGGTGGCCAGAATCCTTTATGTAAGATGGGAGGGTCTGTACTATCGGTTGCAGGAACTGGTCAATGTAGATGGAAAGGCCGCTAGTAAGACTATTAGTACTAGCAATAATAGGACGTCCAGGGGGGTTATTGCTGTCTTTATGAATTTTTGGTAGATGGTAAAAGTAGGGTGTACTTGGAAATTTGGGATTTAAAAAGGCTTTTTCTTTTTTGTTGATAATTTTATTGGTAAACGCTGGGTTGATGAGATTGGCCAATTCATTAGAAAAAGATGTTAGGGGATCTGATGGGAGGAGTGCATAAGTAGTATTATCAGCAAGTAGTCTATGAGCTTCATTTATGTAGGTGGACTTGTTTTGCATCACAATCCCGCCTCCCTTATCTGCCTGTTTGATGACAATATCATTGTTGGAAATAAGGTTTTGAAGAGCCTTATTTTCCAAAGTAGTCAAATTAGGTTGGTGCTTGGCTTTTTTGCATATCTCTAGTAGATCAGCGTAAACGACGTGGTAAAATGTTTCAATAAAAGGGCCTTTGGACTGAACAGGGAAGAAAGTGGATTTCGGTACAAGGGAAGTATGGGTGACCTTGGGGTTGATAAGGCTCTCAAAGTCAATTGTCAATGAAGAATTGAGGTCCACTAATTCATATAGGGCGTTGAGGACGTCACCATCCTGTTCGTCAAAAATGTCTAGCAAAGCAATGTGATTTGGGCTGCTAGGGCCGATCGAGTCACTAGAGGTAGTCGGTTTATTAGTGTAATGTCTCCTTAGGATCAGCAGTCTAATACATTTATTAAGATCCTTAAATAAGGTAAAAGAATCAGGTCTGGCATCCGGGGCAAAATTCAGACCTTTTTTGAGTAAAGATGTTTCACTTTGATTTAGTATGTGATCGGAAAGATTGAATATTTTTATTGTAGAGGGTCCGATGAGATTGGTTCTTTTTTTGGAATTTTGGCTATAGTTTCCTCTTCTCGTGCCTTTCTTTTTATTTTTGGGGGGTGAATGGGTCCCAGGTCTAAAAAATGTACCGGTGAGTTGTCGAGTGTCATGGTAGAAGAGGTGTGGTGGTCTCCAGATGGATCTGTAGGGACCATCGGAACCTCAGCAGTCTGGGTTCGCACTATTGTTGAACCAGATGTATTACTTATTATAGTGCTGGTGGGCAAGAAGGGAATAGGAATGGGGGGCACAGGGGGAACTGTCTGTGTTGTCCGAATGGGATTGTTATTTCTGTTGAGGTTGCTCATGAGTCTCGGGCCAGAGATATATCTGAGGTGGTCCTCGTCCCACGACAAGCCTATTATTCTAGTCGTAGGTATGGGATGTATGGATAAAAGGGGAACTGGCTTAGGTTTGTGAATTTTATGGAGGTTGTGTTTCCACTGGAAGACTCTATTTAGGTTATAATCCAGAATATCTCTGGTTAATTTTTTCGATTTCGAACATATGGTGTTGTTCTCATAGACTGCAGTGTGGTGGTTTAGGTTGGTTATCCATGGACCAAAAAAGCACGACGTGCCAAACGACTCTTGTATAGTGTGGCGGAGGTTCATAACTTTGGTGGATATGTCATTAAGTTTGCGTTTTCTTTGTGTAATAATAACCTCTATACATTTTTTGGTGCAGAATTCTGCCAAAAGTTGCCAATTCATTAAAAGGTCGGCTTCCAGAAAGTCACAAGTTTTTTGGATTCTCAGACCTCTGGGAGTGATCCCAATTTCGATGTACTTCTCTAAAAATGTGATGTCCCACCACTGTTGGCTCTCTAGGTTTAGCAGAGACTGTAATTTAAAAAACTGTTTGCGCATTCTGTTCTCAAAAGATGGGGAATGCGGTGGAGGATGATGATTTATGATATGGTTAGTTCTACCTGGGCCTAAGATCGGGTTTAGACAAGTGGAGGTGTTAGGACTGTGATTGTTATCCTTAAAGATCCGTTTCAATTCATGTTCCTTATCGATATATGACATGTCGTTGGTGGTTAATACCCAGGTGTGCTGCTATAGCCAACCTCACGGGGTTAAAAACAAGTAATTAAAACAACAAAAAGGGCTAAAGCGCACTATCTGCTGGGTAAAAGACTTCAATCGGCTATACAAAAATGTACTGTAGGAAAGTGAGTGATCAGTAATACAGTGTGCAAGCTCTGTCAAAAAACAGGGAGAGGAACCCTGTGGGTACACAACTAAATTCACACAATAAGAAAGCGCCACTACTGTAAAGAAACCACTCACGTTACTGTTGTCAGCATATCGTGTGTCCGCTGGTCCTACAGCGCCGGGAAAATGTGCAGGGGAACGAACTGAGGACTGTCAGGGGTGATCGTATGAACAGCGTGAACTCAGCTGGCCAGGCTGAGCCGCGGCTGCACGAGTATAGGCGGTGTTAGTGCCGGACCGTACGGAGACCCCAATAGTCTGTGGGGGTGGTGTCTCAGGAATGTCAAAAACGAAGGGGAATGAAAAGAGCAGGACAAGGGTAGTGTCCACTGCCGGCGGCTGCGCGTTTCGAGGCTCTGCCTCTTTGTCAAGCCTCAATTGAAAGTGCAATAGAAATGGCGGGATGCCTTGCCAGTGTTTAAATTTGACAGCTGGGAGGAGTCAGACGCTGTCCATAGTGACTATGATAGGTGGAGGAGACGAGTCTAAGGGGACACTCCCACTTAGGGGCTGTGCTTAGGGGAATGAGCATAGACCGAGCAGAGCAAGTAGTCTATCATAAGGTTTGAGTGGGAGGAGAGATGAAGGGATGACCAAAAACAACCCACACGGACGGCATATTAATATCATATTGATAGCATTATGATCTCAGGATGCCAAATGACAACCTGGATTATTATGTATGGGTGTGTGCCTATAATAGACACAGGTTGGATGTCTGGGTGAGTGAGTCATTACCCGAAATCCTGATTGGCCGGGAAACCAGCTTCATGCTCCCTGATGACAATGGAGCATGCAGCTAGCTTCCTTGCCATTCAGGAAGCCGGGCAACGTGTAATGACTCGCTGCCCAGCTTCCTGATACTGGAAGTTCCAGTATTGGGATAGGCATCAGGAGCATTTGGACGAGTATGAGTACTCGGCTGAATACTCAGTATTGGCACTGATACTAGTATCAGTATCGGTGCATCCCTAATTTATATAGCACTAGCACATTACATAGTACAGTGTACATAGATTCATTCACATCAGTCACTGTACCCTCATTTATCTTTAGGAGCCATCTGCCACTAGACCAAAGGACACATCAGGAGGGAGGGAGTGTGGAATTGCTGTAGAGCCTGTTTTACATCTACAGTGATGTTACAGACACTTCCTGTTGGATACATTGCCTGTTTATTTTCTGTGAGTGTCTACAGACCTGCTAACTGTGGTGGAAAACCTCAACAAGAGGCCCTTTGCAGATATGATGCCTGGGCCCTTCCTCCACTCTGCTATTCAATGAAAACAATATAACTGGTAAAAATAACACAAAGTGAAATGCAGGGAGATTAAATAAGCAAAAAGAAACAAAGAAAGAAAGTTGGTTATTTGTGCATACAATGCTTAATAATTTCCTTAGACTTTTGAGATAAGAGAATGTGGCAGCAACATATAGGCTCAATTCACAAAGCATAACACATATTTTCTGTACACTGCGTTATTTACTTTTTATGGTGATAATGTGACTTGTCAACTGAATGAAGCCATTACTCCATGGATGGTATGAATTTATCATAAGCACATATTTACTGCATGTGCATTTAATGATTTTTTTGCTCTTACTGTTTTTCTTAGATGTTAGTCATGTTGAGCCACCACTAGCCCCCATTTGCTAATTTGCCATATCCTCTTATTCAGCCAGCTTCAGCCACCCCTCTCCCCCCTCCCTGTGATGACTCCCCAGATTCAGCTGGCTGCCCTGCTAATGTACATTCTTCCTGTATCTCAGCTAGAGCTGCAGCTAACGATTATTTTCAAAATCGATTAGTTATGCGATTATTAAAGCTCCCACTAAAAAAAGTATCCTGTCCATGTTAGTCATATACACATGCCCCATGTATATTGATGGTTAGTGTAAATGTCCTATATTGTTGGTCAGGGTAGAATCCCCTCTTACATTGGTGGTCAGTGTAAATGCCCCCCATTACATTGAAGGTCAGTGTGGAATTCTCTGTTACACTGGTGCCTAGGGTAAATATTACATACATTGATAGTCAGTGTAAATGCATGCATGAACATAATATAAAAGGCTGCACGTGCACATACAGTGGGGGAAATTTATCAAAACTGGAGCAAACTGAATCTGGAGCAGTTGCCCATAGTAGCCAATCAGCTTCTCTCTTCAGTTTGTTCAAGTAAGATTTGAAAAGGAGACAAAGAAGCTGATGCAGTGCAGTGCACATCTGCTCCAGAATTTGTCTGCTCCAGTTTTGATAAATTCCCCCCAGTATATGTTATAGATTATCAAGTGTTTTTTTTTGAACAGTTGAATGTTGTAGAACTGCTGAAAGTTGTCAGTTCCTCTGGAGTCTTTTACATTTCCAATTCAATATATGGAATCTATAGAATGTGGATTACATGTGTCACATGTAGCATATTTTGATAACTGGAACTGCATTTTTCACCAGGCTTTATTGACCTGAGGCAATGGCAATTATAGATACCAGCCTGCTCTTTAGTTACTGCTCAAGTGATCACACCGCACATTGATACAAAGACACATCCATTTCCTCATTTCCACATTGGTGGTCAGTGTAAATGCCCCATTACATTGAAGGTCAGTGTAGAGTTCCCTGTTACATTGGTAGCTAGTGTAAATACCCCATTACTATGAACGTCAGTGTAGAATTCCCTGTTACATTGGTGGCCAGTGTAAGTGCCCGCATTACATTGAAGGTCAGTGTAGAATTCCCTGTTACATTGGTGGCTAGTGTAAGTGCCCCCATTACATTGAAGGTCAGTGTAGAATTCCCTGTTACATTGGTAGCTAGTGTAAATACCCCATTACTATGAACGTCAGTGTAGAATTCCCTGTTACATTGGTGGCCAGTGTAAGTGCCCGCATTACATTGAAGGTCAGTGTAGAATTCCCTGTTACATTGGTGGCTAGTGTAAGTGCCCCCATTACATTAAAGGTCAGTGTAGAATTCCCTGTTACATTGGTGGCTTGTGTAAGTGCCCCATTACATTGAAGGTCAGTGTAGAATTCCCTGTTACATTGGTGGCTAGTGTAAATAAACCATTACATTGAAGGTCAGTGTAGAATTCCTTGTTACATTGGTGGCTAGTGTAAGTACCCCATTACATTGAATGTCAGTGTAGAATTCCCTGTTACATTGGTGGCTAGTGTAAGTGCCCCCATTACATTGAAGGTCAGTGTAGAATTCCCTGTTACATTGGTGGCTAGTGTAAATACCCCATTACATTGAAGGTCAGTGTAGAATTTCCTGTTACATTGGTGGCTAGTGTAAGTGCCCCCATTACATTGAAGGTCAGTGTAGAATTCCCTGTTACATTGGTGGCTAGTGTAAGTGCCCCCATTACATTAAAGGTCAGTGTAGAATTCCCTGTTACATTGGTGGCTAGTGTAAGTGCCCCCATTACATTAAAGGTCAGTGTAGAATTCCCTGTTACATTGGTGGCTTGTGTAAGTGCCCCATTACATTGCAGGTCAGTGTAGAATTCCCTGTTACATTGGTGGCTAGTGTAAGTGCCCCATTACATTGAAGGTCAGTGTAGAATTCCTTGTTACATTGGTGGCCAGTGTAAGTGCCCCCATTACATTGAAGGTCAGTGTAGAATTCCCTGTTACATTGGTGGCTAGTGTAAATACCCCATTACATTGAAGGTCAGTGTAGAATTCCCTGTTACATTGGTGACCAGTGTATGTGCCCCATTACATTGCACTGGTGCTTACGGTAAATATCCTGTACATTGATGCAGGGCTGGCGCTACCATATAGGCAGGTCAAGCATCTGCCTGAGGGTGCCGCTGTGGGGGGTGGAAAGATGCGACTGGGAGGTCGCCCCTTTAAGACGGTCGCGGCAGCGGCGATCACATCTCTCTGCGATCCCTCTCTCTCTACTCCCGGTCGCTGCATCTTCAGAGCTGCCAGGAGGAGAGAGGGAGTGCAGAGAGGTGTGATCAGTGCCGGTATGAAGAGCCGAGCAGAGCAGCGGCAGGGATCCTTTTGATGAGGTGAGACCCGTGCGCCCCCCCCCCCAACCCGACCCAAATCCATATGCTATCACACAGGGGATTCTTAGCTCCTGTGTGATAGCAATAAAGTTAAGTGAAAAATAAATGTAATTAAAAAAAAGATTTGATAAAACATTAGAAAATAAATAAAAATTATGAAAAAATAGAGGCATAAAATAAAAGGCTACAAGTGCACAGATACAACCTTTTATCAACTGTCTGTATTGTATTGCAAGTTGTCAGTTCATCTGGATTCTTCACATTTCCGATCAATGTATGGAAGCTACAGAATGTAGATTACATGTGTCACATGTAGCATGTTTTGATTACTGGAACTGTTTTTTTCACCACGTTTTATTGACCTGTGGCAATGGCACTTTTAGATCCTGTCCTGCTCTTTGGTCACCACTCAGGTGGCTAAACCGCACATTGATACAAAGTGGGCAACACATCCATTTACTGATCTGAAGAAGTCAGCTTTAAAACCACAGGTGGAATTTTCAGAGGTATTCTAGAACCAAAACAAAATATATTTATGTAAATAAAAACCATTTACAGGAATTCATTTTCAAATTCATTTATTTCCTATGCATTCATAACACATCTGAATTGCATTAATAGTGCAGAAATGTGCACAGGCCCTTAGCATCTCATTAACTGGCTGATAATAGATTGGCAGCGATGTTTTCTTTGTGGTTTTGTATATACAATATTCATCTAGAACAGAAGAGCACGGCTTGTGGATTAAGACATCAAACGTGTCCCACAAATATTTTTTGAGGTCCTCAGTTTATTAGTATGTTATTTATTCTTTTGATTCCTGTGCCATGGTACTTTCAGGGGGCCTGATTTTCTCTCCAGAAGGACTGAGTCAACTTTGTTCAACCACTTTCTAGGGTCAGCATCCATTTTCTGGACTGAGATGCTGGCCCAGCGATGACACAATGGAAGGAATTAAAAAAATTGTCTGAGACAAACGTTGTCTCAACTGGAGCACTGCCAATCAGATTTTACATTTTCATTTTCTAAGCTGCGTGGGAAAAATAAAGATAAAAACTGATTGGTTGCTACGGACAACTGCACCAGTTGGGATAGAACTTGTCTCAGACTATTTGTATTAATTTAATTTCCCTCAATGTACAGTATATTCTGGTAACACTGCATTTATTGTCTGTGCTCACAAATGTCTGACATAGATCAGCCTCTCACCACAGCCTCTCATCTTGCTAAAGGTGCAGCATTGCAGCCTGATCACTGGGGTAAGAGACTGAGGAAATGCTTCCTACTGATTGCAGCAAACCGATGGCATAATTTCAACCTAGACAGTCATTTAATTAGCGCTTATCGCTATAATTTATCTTTAAAGATAAAATTAGTTACAGTTTCTGTATGATATATGCCAGAAATCCTTGCAGACTTGTAAAGATATTTAATGATTTACTGTAAACAATTGTAAGTAGCTGTTTCTAGTTGAGGTCTTTCCAAACATCAGATCTGCTGCTTACGAACTCAGAAATATTGAATATATACACACACACAAAACACTTCCCTTTAAAGCAGATATTTTGTGTCTGCTTTTGTTTTACTTAAATGGAGCAGTAGCTTGTACTAATCAGTTCAGTCTCAGTGCGGAATTCCAAAACGAATGCAAGTATCAACTACACTTTCTTTTGCTTAACTTCTTTTCCTTCATTTTATACATTTGGCACATTTAACTTTAGTTTAGAATATTAGATACATACTTTGTAAAGCTGCTAAGACAGCAAACATTATATACCAACAGTAACAGATACATAAAAATGTTCCTATGTTAATGGCATTTTGACACTCCTCATATATCAAAGCAATGCAAACTTTTCCAGCCTCAAGTTGTTGAAATGCATGCTTGTTCTATGCATCTGTACTTTTACTAAGTAAAACATGCCAATAAAAGGAATATTGTGTACTTATTTTTTATTTTAATAAAGAAATCTCTATTCCCAGCAGTTCAAGCGTCAACATTTTTTAAGAAGCGTGAGTATGCCAGTAGAAAACACTAGAATTCCTTCACCTCCCAATGAACAGAAGCGGCCTATACTGCAACGTCAGACCTCAATCACCCAGACGATAAAAAGGTAAATATTGATTGCCTATGCTTGAATTATATGTGTTGTGCTAGGTTAGTCTATGAGAAAATATAGACAGATTTTTATTTTTGTTTGTTTGTTTTTTGTAGCTGGCAAAAGATATTTAGTGTGCTTTTCAATGAAAGTTGTAAGGGCCCCTTCATACCTACATGTGTGCGTTACCACACACACACACACACACTGCCAAATGCAAGATGTATCCATCCTGCACAGAGACCTCTTGCCTTCAAACGTCCGGGGGGCATGTGCTGCTAGAAAAGAAAGGCCAACACTCCATATAGCTCTTTTACTGCAAACAGCAATCACCAACGCACATTTTGAAGGCACGCAGACCCCCTTTTGTTTAAGGCCTTCCTTGACAAAGAGGACCTGCATGCCTTAGAAACCTGTGTTGGTGATTGCTGTTTGCAGTAAAAGAGCATTGGAGAAAGTGCTGGCCTTTCTTTACGCTGTACCACACACACTGTGGTGTGCTCACATAGGTGTGAATAGGGCTTTTTACTAAGCTTATTGACTCCTGGGCTTAGTGTTAGACCACTGACAGCCAGCAGTTCCAGAAGTAACACCCGCCACAGCTGCTTAGACTGGCTCTTGCACAAAAATATTTTTCCAGTTTAAAAAGTGCCACCCGGGACTCAAGTGATTCTTTTAGGAACAATTTGTTTTTCACCTGTACAGTATTTATTTTCTTATTGTTCATACTAGTACTGTTAACACTCTAAATGGTTAGCATTTTGTTTTCTTCAATGTTTCTTTCCTGTTTTTCTTGGAAGCAAGCGTGTGACGTTTGACAGAATCAGTACTATGCCGGTCAAGGGGCACCTAGCTAGCAGGAGACCTATTCATTTTAGGAAACGTCAAACAATCTCCACTTTCTTTTTCAGGTAGTTTAGTAAATGCATGTAGCGTTCTGCATGGTTGGTTTGTTTTAGAAAATTATAAATCCCTAACTCCTGCTAGTTTTACATGACTCCCTGCTGTTAAATTGCATTGGTTCATGTTTTGGAAATCTGCAGTGTTTTTTAGTAGTTTGAGACAGTAAATGCATGCCTATCTATGATTAACCTAGACTATTTATGTTTATATAACATACTTAAAGATTCTGTCCAATCAAAACTATTACTTTAGTTATATATAGAGCCCAGTGTGCTGACTTTTCCCTTGTTTTCTTTTATGTCTTGAATATTACAATGCCAAGTTCTCCCTGCCAAAGTTTTGGGTGTGCCATGGGGGTCCCGTAGACATCTCTATGCATTGAAAATCACGCGACTACCATGCGGTTTTCTTAGCAAACAAAACGCGCGATAACCGCACAAAGACAGCTCACCAGCTCAATCGCCAAGCTGTGAACCTAGTCTGACATAGAACAAATTAAAACTCTAATGGGAAGGTGAGGGTGGTTAATATTGGCCACAGACTCAGGAACTTAAATACAGCCATCTCACCAATGAAGTCCTTAAGAGACTTTAAAAAAATTGAGATAGTTCAAATCTCTAGCATCCAGCAAGACTGAAATATCTATATTTGGTGGATTGGCCCTTTCACAGAGTTTTAGTGAACATAATCCATCATATTAGTATTATAAAATGGAACTGCAGCTAAACCATTCTGAACCTTGGTCCACACTTTGATGAAGAAAAACATTTTAAAGCATAAAGTAAAGCTGTAGAATTACCACACACACATTATTTGGCTTGGCTCTTCCTTGACAAACAGAATAAATTAAAGGGTGGCATTTAAATGTAATGTTCATGATGCAATTTAAATTTATAGACTATATCCAGTACATTCTACGGAAAGACCAAATGGGATTCCCCATGACAGCATTCTCCATATAATTATTTCCAGCTTTACGGCATAATCACAAGGTGTTTTGTGAATGGGGGAAAGGGGAGATAAGCGACAGTACAGCTTCTGTGTATGCGAGTTGCAGCTCTCATAGTCTCAGTGCTGACAAAATAGCAAGAGCTATAGCATCCAGCATCAACAAATCTGTAAATAATAAAATGAACGCGGAGGTGGCATAAACCTCATGAGAGTTAAATATTTGTTATGCCAAGTGTTTCCTCAAGATTTCCCCTCTATTTCTGTTCCGGTGACAAAGCAAATTGTGGGTTTTTCCATCAGTTTTAGTTCTGCAGCCAGAACAAGAAAAAAATATATATTTGTTATGCAGCACATTTTAATAAAAAAAAAAAATTGCCTGGAGTTTTCCTTCAAGTAGAGTGAAATAATGACTCGCCGCCCGCCAGAGAGGTAAGTGACAAGCGTCTTCTTTTGCAGGCTCCTTTTTCACTCTATTTCTTTTCACTTCAGTAGGTTATACTTTTATATGTTAAATAAACATAGTAGAATGATAAGAATAGTTGAGGCTACCCTCATGTGATACCGAACATGGATCCCAACAATCACAGTAGCTTTGTTGAATATAGATGTGGTGATAAGACAAAAACAAAAGAGCGGCTTTTCCCTCCGAAGTAACACTTTACTTATATCAATTTGAATAAAAAACATACTCGCAAATACTGATGAGCATGAGGCATTCTACATATTTGGCTGGCTGACGCATTTCCGGGGCAACGCCCTCATCCTCAGAGCTGATCCGCCTCCGGTCCTAACATGCCAAGAAGGCCCACTCAGCCTATCACATGATGAAGATGATTATGACAGGATAGAATAAGGCTTGAGCCGGAGTGTTGGGACAACGTGAAGCCTATTTGTGATTGGCGGGGCGAGCAATAGCCTTATGTAATAGGCTGAGTTTACCTTCTTTGGCATGTTGGGACCGGATTTGCTCTGAGGAAGGGAGCATTGCCCCGGAAACGCGTCAGCCAGTCTAGCTCAGGGCTGAGTGTGCTTTGTGAGTTCTGTCCTTGTCGGCTGATTTGGATACACGATATCAGCCTGTGGATCTTAGTCAAGACTGCAGATTTCAGTGCAACTATGTAGAATGCTTCATGCTAATCAGTGTTTGTAAGTATGTTTTTATTTAAGATTGACAAAAATAAAGTATTACTTCACAGGAGAAGGGCCTCTTTTGTTTTTGGCTTTGCACTAGATGACCAGTGAAGTCTCCCAGACTGAGGAGGGTGACCGCCCTGTAGGAGATTTATCTTCTTCCTTTTTTTCGAGTTCCACAACAAGGGTCCTGAGCGCTTGTAGATGAATGGTTTTATGGCGGATAGATGTGGTCTAGACCAGGTAAACAACCTTGGCACTCCGTGGTAGTGCTACAGATCCCATCTCTGGGAGACATACCTGTGGATGTCAACATCTTGCAATGCCTTAATGGGACAACAGCAGGAGTGCCTGGTCTAGACTGCCAGTTTGCTTTATTGGCAACAGTTGATATGTTGAAAGATAATTGAAGAATTGAAGTCAATAGGCAAGAGTGTAGTATATAAACAAGCTAGTAGAGTTCAGGCAGAATTGTAGGACAGGTGCGAATTTCAGATCAGGTACCAAACCAGCACAGTGGGCCCGGAGAAATGTGTTGTTCCGACTTCCCTAATGCACTAAGCAGAATTCACATTGGCTACTTGGTAACGCCACAGGCAAGCTTAAAAGAGAACTATGGGGTAACCCTTTTTGCCATAGTTCTCTTTGGGGTCACAGAAGGACATATACTAATGTCTCCTGTACTAATGGGTCTCCTGTGACCCAAAACTCAGCATATAGTAGGCCATTGCCCGCTATACACTGACAGCGCAGTGCCCTGCTGCAGCCCAGACGGATCCTGACAATATTATCGGGATCCACCACGCTTCTTAATTGACAGCTGGCTTTGCCCCTCTAGAGCAAGAGCCAGCTGTGTCCACCCTCTTTCCTATCTGTCCCTCAGCTCAGCACTGGGAGAGGGGAGGGGGGAATCCTTGCGGGGAGTAGTGATTGACAGTCACCGCTCTCTGCAGGGAGAAGATTCGGAAATGAGCGATCGGCTGTATGTGATCTCTCAGTTCACTATCTATAGAGCTGACGTGTGACAGCTTCAGTGTCACAAGTCGGCTCTAATTATGGGGATGAGTGTATTTCACTCTGCCCATAATTCTCCTTTAACTGTGTGTGAGTTGCAGTACTACAAAATTAAGAAAAGAGTGCAAGCACACACCTAGGCATGACACACCCTACCAAACGAGAAACCACCATCAATGATTACTAGCTACAAAGGTGGGGAAACTGGGGCTGCCAACAGGAGATAAGTGGGAGTAATTGGTTTGTTACAGGTGTATTTTTCTCTTAAATGTGGCTGTTACTCTGTCTGCAAGATCTTTCTCCAACCGTGTATATCTTACAGCTTGGTTAAAAGTAATAAAACAAGATTTCCTTCTATATTTGCTGTCACCCTTTTTAATCCTTCATTATATACGTATGCTTGTGTGTTGGCTGCCATAGTGGAATGTAAGCCTCAGTGCTACTGTGGAACTTGGAACAGAAGTAAATGCTGATTAGCAGAGCTCATATTTTATTGGCATTTGAAGCTGCAACAATAATGATGTAGCCTCAGGAAAAAAGTGGACAGTGACATGTGATAACCTTGAACATACTGTGGGACACTTATATGAAACACTGAGACATGCATTTTTTTAAAATAATGTGTGTATTTTGTAATGGAAAGTGTATATTTTTTTATAACATATTATCTTTAATATTCAGCGCACCTTTATATTTCTAGAAAAATCCCCACATTTCTTAAGTTAGTTTTATAACTACCCCCCGACCTTTGGCCTTGAAGGCGTTTGGCAAATGAGATAACGTGACCAACAAAAGCACCTCACGCCATTGTACTCTCCGAGTATTGTTACATTGTAGGTTGTTTTATACCAGGTATATTTTTCTATGAATGCAAGATTTTACTTGATATGCAAGAATGATCACAGTATATGGTAAGAGGAATTGCTTTATGAGAATAATGAAGTGCTTGTAGGTTCACACAAAGTATTAATATTACATGTATTTAGAGCTGACAATTTTATGAGAGCTTTACATACTGTACATTCACATCAGTCCCTGCCCACAGGGAGCTTACAGTCTAATGTCCCTATCTCACATGCATACATACACATACCAGGGTCTATTTATGCAAGAGCCAGTTGACCTGCCAGCATGTCTTTGGAGTGTGGGAGGAAACTGGATTACCCGGAGGAAACCCACGCAAACACTGGGAGAACATTCAGGTAATGTCTGTCCGGAATTCAAGGCAGAAGTGATAACCACTAAGCCACTGTGCTGCCACAGAAAAGAGTACCATGCAAATGTTTATATCAGTAGGAATAATCTGTAGATATCCTTCTTAACATGGTAGTAGCGAGTGTACTGGTACAAAATTAGATGCAATTATCTGTAAGCATTAAAAGTTATGTTTAAATCAATACTACTGTAGTTTGCTGTTAGTACCTCTCTACTACAGCAATATGTTCACAACATTATGTATATACAGTAAGGGCTTGTTCACACCAAATCCGGACCAGATCTGGATGAGTTTCTGCATATGCATTGCCGTGCTTTTTGACATGTTCCGGTCTGTTTATTTTTGGTGGTTGTGCCTGCTGCAATTTTTCCACACGCACTGGAACTGAACGCTGTGGTGTAAACAAGAACCCAAAATACCATTGGAATACATTGGATGCATTTTTGATGCGTTCTGTAACTGTTCTACTCTGCATCTACTCTGCACTTGGCTTGAACAAGCCCTAAGTGTTCTAAGATTTCTCCGTAAGTGTTTATTTTTTCCATTTTCATTGTATTGTAAAGAAATATTAAATATAATCTATGCTAATTGTTTACTAAGTTGCAGAAGGGTTTCCAACGACCTAATGTGTTGCTTAAAGGGAATCTTTCCTGAAAGAAGCAGTAATTTTTTACTTACAGACTGCATAATAGTTCTTAGGCAACACTTTAAGTAGACTCAACCTTAGAATTCCTGCTGTTTGTGAGTCAAAGAAGGCTTCTGAGACAGGCGCTTAGCGTTGTGACATATTTTGTTTGATAACATGCATTCAACAAAGGCTGGTGTATACATGCCCTTCCCATAAGCAGCAAATTACTTCACATAATTACAACTTAACTAAGACAGTTTTCTGCCACGCACATTTTAGATATTTTAGTTCTTTTAGACGCTGCATGTACATGTAATTCAAAAGATGTGTAATACATGTAATGGAACACTTGTGAACAAGCCTGTTCTTCATTATTCCCACAATTTTAGAAGAAATAATGAAGGTGATTCATCTGCCATCCACTTTAAATGTACTCTCAGCTAGTCAAAGGAAAATGTTTGTTAGGTTCTGTTTTTTCAGTAAGTAGTTTTTTTTTATCTAAACGGAACCTTTAACAAAATCTCACTGCAATTTCACAGAAAATAAGCCACTTTTTGTCACCACTTTTTTTTTTCTTTAAGCTCAACACGGCTCTTACAGTCATTGAGTTATATACTTATTAAAAAAAAAAAACATTATATCTACATGAATTTGCTATCCACTTTGTACATCACATTTATATGTGCATATGAAAAAATAAATTTGTCATCTTTTATTTCTCTGGAACAATGATTCTCTGTTGCATAGTCAAGACCTTTATAGTCAGGAGTATGCAGAGTGTTTAGTATTGGGCTCCCTTAAATGTTTGTGGTCAGTGATGAGTGCCTCCTTTAATATCGGTGTTTATTTTTGAGTTGTCCCTTAATTGGTTTTCAGTGGTCAGTGGCCCTGTTGCTAGCAACCAAAAGGTCAGAAAGAAAGGTACAGTGCTAGCTGTTAGAATGGACCATAGTCAGGATCAGGCGAAACAACCAATTAGAGCAAGCTACCAGTCCAGAGAATGAGGTGAGTTCAGTAAAGAGGCAGGGATCATGGTTCGCTATGATAAGATAAGAAGTGAGGTAAGACAGGAAGACTAGATTGGCAAGGGCAAAGAAGATGAAATGTGAAACTCCCCCACAGAGAAGTAAGACTCTATGACAATGTAAAAAGCTATACTGTATGGAAGCAAAACATGTCTCCTTAATGCTGAATGAGCAGTAGGGTGTTCTCATTAAACAATAGTATTCAAAATATAGGCCTGTCAATTAGTGAACCCGAATTTAAACAATGTAGGGAAAAGAAAGTAAGGGGAGGTGGGAGGGATGCGTGATAGTATTAAACAAGGGAATTATGAGTGTAGAACTTATACCAGTCAGAATTTACTGTGGGGTTTACATATTATGAAACTGGGATGTTATTTTACCATTTGGACCAATTTCTCTGAAGCTTACAATAGTTATGGTTGAGTGCTGCAAACGTTTTTTCCATGGAGCAAAAGAGATTCCCGGGACCTGCAGATTAGGTGGAGTGGGTGATTTCCAGATTTCCAGAGTATGGCGATATTTAATTCTGCAGCTATTAAAATGTGTACAATAATGACATAATTGATGGTGGGAATCGTTTGATGCCTATATGTAGTAGCAATGCTTATAGGTATCCCCAATGTATATTATGAGATGCTATCTTTGTGTCTATTGACAGAAGTAGTGGAGGGGTTTTTTGGAGGTAGGCGTTTTTAAGTAAATTAATAATTATTCAAGTGCCATGTGGCTCTTGTCTGCCTTTTATAAATCCAACATGATCTAGAAATAGTTCAGTGAATGTGTGAAAGAGATGCCGGGCAAGGGCCGTAGAATAGATTTTTAAATATGAATTTAAATGTGAGATAGGTCTGTAGTTTTGAGGGGAAGAAGGATCTTTGTTTGGGTTCAGGATGGCCACCACTACAATTTGTAACATTTAGTTTGGAAAGGAGCCAAAGGTAGCTTGTAAATATCTATCAACTAAGGGGTAACAGTTACTTTGAATTGTTTGTAATACTCATTTAGGAATCCACCTGTGCCTGGAGAGTTATTGTCCGGCAGTGAATCAATGATGTCATGGATTTCACTAGGAATAAAGACTAAGGATATGAAGCTCTACCTTAGAAATTGTTGGGAGATTGATTTTGTGGAGAAAATCAGCTATGGTGGCATAGATGGTTTGGGAGTATGAAGTCTATTTTAGTTTTTGTGATTGTATTTTAAGTTTTCTAGCTAGGTAGGCTTACACCTTTTTAGCACATGGTGCATAGCTTGGAGTTCCTAGGATTACATTTATAATTGTATAGCAGAAGTGATCTCAAGGTTTGTTTATGCTTGAGTAAGGGGGTTAACAATTGGAGGACGAATGTTTCTGTTTTGTTCCTCATTTGTTTGTTTTTTTAAGATTAAAAGTTTATTAAGCAACACTCTTGTCATCAACTGTTTGGTTTCGTGTGTCTGTACATTACAAAAACAAGATATTACAAAGCAAATATACAAAACAGAGGTAAAAATGTTTTCAATAAAATAAAATCTTTGAGATAAATTACAGTGCAGAGGAAAAATGTCCCAGGGCTCATGGGGGAGATATTACAATAAGTGAAGGGAAGAGGCACGAGGAAGTGGACAAGCTCTCCAGCCCGCCACCCGTGGTATACTCGCGTGTTATGCACACAGGTAGACTGAGATCGACGGGTCAATTAAAAGATATTATCGTGAAAGGTACAGAACTGTCCTGTGGTAGTGTATCTATAGCATAGTTGTTAGTTTCACTTGGGTCTGTTCCACTGTGTTTGGAATAAAGGAATTCCAGTAATTCAATGAGCGACTGGGATCCTTAATAGGGGTGGGGAGCACCCAAAGTGAGAAAGGTAAGAAAAATGAGGGAAGAAAGGAGAAAAAAGGAGAAAAAAGGAGAGGGAGGAGGGGGGAGAAAAGAGGTATGGGTGTAGAGGAGGATATAAGGTAGGGGGGAGCCTGCCTGGAAGGTACCATGCCCTAACGAGTAACAGAAGGTCTGCTCTAAGCCAGGGGGTGAGAATGAGAACGTGGGGGATATTACGCTAGGCATGTGTCCGCCTGGAGAATCCAGGGTGTCCAAATCGCTGCAAATTGAGGATATCTGTCATATAATTGTGCTGTCAATTCTTCCATATGCATGATCTTATTTAGTTCCACAACCCATTCTTTGGTTGAAGGAGCTATATTAGTGTTCCAGTGTCTGGGGATGAGGACCCTGGCAGCCGTAAAGAAGTATCGTAGAAGGTCCTTTTTTATGGATTCAAATGATCCCGGGAGAATAGAAAGGAGCGCAGCCGGAGGAGTACGTAGTGGATCACTAGCCGTTACCTTGTGGTAAGTATCGAACACCTTGGTCCAGAAGGGTCGTAACTTGACACAGTCCCATCATACATGCAGCATAGTCCCCACTGCCGAGTTGCAACGCCAGCAGGTATCAGAAACGGCAGGGGAAAATTTGTGTAGGAGGTGCGGACATCTATACCATCTAGTGAGTAATTTGTAACTGCATTCCTGAGTTGAGCTGGACATAGAGAGTTTGTGGGTCAGAGAGTAGGCTTTGAGTTTATCGTGCTCAGAGAAGGAGCAGCCGAGGTCTCTTTCCCATGCCTGCATGAAGGGTGGGACAGCATCCTCTGTGAGCGTCAGAATCAGTTTGTATAGGGTAGATATCGTGTGAAGGGGGCCCGAGGTTTGAGTACAGATTGATTCAAAATCCATGAGGGTTCTGTGCGGGTCGGAGTGTTTGCAGATAGAGGTAGAAGTCTCTAAGTTGGAAGTAGCTCAGCCAGTTACCAGGTCGTCTTTCTTCTGGTACGGTGAGGGAGATCAACGGTTTCACACCTGAGGGGGTGAGAGCTGAGGATAGATATGCAGGAGCGCTAGTGGACCATTGTAGGAAGGAAGGCCTGGAACATCCCGGGGGGAAGTTAGGATTGAGCAGGATAGGGGTCATAGGACCGTCATGAGTTGATATGTGTTTGTATTTAACCAACCTGTCCCAAACAGAAAGAAGGGGAGGCACTGCAAATGGTAGATAGAGATGCCAGGATCTGGAGGAGGGGGCAATCCAGCAGAGGGAGGTGATCGGCAGCCTCAATAAGGAGAGTTCCAATTGAACCCAATCTTTATGGGATGAGTTATAAATAACATCTGTTCCTCATTTGTTTTAATGCTGTGCAGTAAATGATCTATTTGGCTTATCTTCTGCTTCCTTGTGCATTTATTAATGTTAGCAAGATGCCTCTCTTAAACACCTTATGGGCATTTTATAAGGTATAGTACTTCATTTAATTAACATCATATTTTGCAAATAATAATTTTAGGGCGAAAGCTGTTTGTTGGACATATTTTGGCTGCACCATTGAAAATGTTATAGGGTGCCATAAGTGAGTAAGTGTGGATTTGAAGTGGTCATTGACCTCAATTTTATGGGGAGATGATCTGTTCAGGTGATATATTCAATAAGTAAAGTCTCTTTCAGAGCCATGCTGGCTTCTCCATATCTAGTAAAGATCATAGTTAAGTCATTAAGGGATGTTGTGGGCTTCCTTGATATGAAGTCATCTACTGGGTTTGCTTCAATGGGAAAATCGTCACGATGATTAGTCAACCTTATTTTCACAAATTAGTTAAAGATATCTCCCATGGATGTTGGATATGTGAGTAATATACAGTAGTTATAGGCAATATAGTTTCTATTGGTGTGCCATCTTGAAGTAGTTAAAGATGATCTACAGTTCATTTACACTTTAATAAATATTTTACCCCTATGCTGTAATAAATAACTAAAGGACTACAAATAGGCTAAGAAAAAAAAAGTGATTCCAGAATAGGGTTTCTGCTAAGTCATGTGCTAAAATGTTGGTTATGTGGCCTTTGTTTAACTGATGTTGAGGTAGAGCCAGACAATCAGTGACTTCATAGATGTAGTACATATTAGCAGAGATCATGTAACTAATGCTTTGGCACTGGTCATATGACCCAGTGCTGATCTTATCTCAAAACCACATTATCTATACCTTAAATTAATTTCAGAGTATAAGCCCACTTAAAAATATGTATTTAAAATACTCTGTATCTGTAAATGTATTATATTGAGTCTTCTTTTTAGAAATAATTCTGCAATGACAGCTCAGGGACTGGAAGTGATGCAACCCAAGTCGCTCCAAGTCCCATAGAGTGGGGAGGAGATTGGTGAATGGAAGATCACCACTCTCCTTCCCAGCTTCCTGCCGGCACCTGAACAGCTGGTCCCAGGCCCGCAGAAGGAGCGCGGAGCCCGGGAAACACGCCGGGGGTGTTGGTTTGGGGGGGCGGGCACTTTACCGACCCATAGAAGCCATCTGGGGGCTGCTGAGCAGCGAAAATCGCTTTGGTCTTAAAGCCGGCAGCCGGCTTTACAAAGATAAACAAAGTCATCTGTCAGAAGTGTGTTTACAGGCCGTGCTGTCAATGGTATACGAGATACGTCCGTGGCCACAAATGGGGTAAAGTTATGCAAAATCTTAAGGCACCCCAGTCTGAAATGTAAAAAAACGTACATGTATAAATGTAAAAAGCAATGTGTGGCTCCTCCAAAATCCATACCAGACCATTATCCCATATAGATCCCCCTTCACCTTTTATATCAGGAATCCTCCTTTACATCAGAGCCACCCTTCACATCAGAAGCTTTCCTGCACCATGGAAAGATATGATGCTGTGTGAAAATTTTGAGGCACTCCTGAAGAAGCTAGAAGGCACCACCAGGCCACCCTGGTTGAGCAAGGCTGTGCTAAAGGATTTTTAATTCTGTGCAGCCAATCTTATGATATAATCATTTTCCACACTACACAATCAGACAGGTGGTACTGTTAGTTCCTGATGAAGCAATTCATCTTCCTGGTTTAGCAGTTCAGCTACCTATGTCATTTCTCCAGGCTCCTCATTGGATAATGACAACTTTGAGCTTCTTTCGATGGCATCAATTTGAGACATTTCTGAGATCATTCAGAATGAAATGACAGGTGTTTTTGACCTGCAGCCGATCTCTTTCTGATCTGCATTTCACCTACTTCAAGCGTGTTTTTAATTTCACTATGAGAATGCAAAACCTGTTAAAGGCAAACAAAAACCTGTTGACACAGGCCCTTTAACATACCCATGAAGCAGTAACACCAAACTAGGAAGAAGCAGAGAGCATTTTGACACCCCAGTCTCTAAGGGCTTCTATCTGACTCTCCGAAATGTCACTATTATAGTTTTCATTTGCATATGGTTTATTTACCTATGGCTGTGGTAATTCTTGGGCGATGCCTTGTTGGTGCTGGCTCGAGAGTCTCTTTGTTATGTTTCCTCTTATTCTCTTATTCTTTCCTCCTTTCTCCCTCTGTCCTCTCTTTCAGGAAGGTTTGGTGAATTTCCTTTCGCTTTTTTTACTTATATAAATCTTGAAGGGCAATTTTTATGTGCTCAATGCGTAAAGTGATACTAAACTCAGGAGTTAAATCTTAAAAATGCATCTACTACAAGGTACATGAATACATTACCTCTTGAGTTTAGTGTCACTTTAAAGTGCTGAATACCTTACCTTCTCTTACCTCCTGTTTACTTTGAGATACATTTCGATTTCCTTTTTTTTGTCCTTTTTTTATATGTAATTGTTGAAATCTTTAATAAAAAGATATTGAATACAAAATCAGGAAGTAGCATTAGTGACCTGACTGACCAACAAGGTATATGTTTTATAAGGATGGCTGGACAAAATGTACACTCTTTGCAAAGTAAAATAGTAATTATGTATTTATTTCTACTTTAAGCAACATAATTTGTTAGTTATGTCAAGCATAAGAAGTAAGTTATATGCAGAATGAGGGTATGCTTGCTTCATGATTATTGTATATCTTGATAAAATCGTTGAGGAGTCTTTTTATATGTATGTTTTCACCCAAGATTCACACAACTTTTACCCAGGGCTCACACATTTTCCCAATGAAATCCAGTTAGAAATCGCGTGAATCCTGGTTAATCGTTATGTGAATATTGTGTAAAACATTTATAAATAGACCCCTAAGGGTCTATTCAGACCTTTGCACTGTGAGGCAGTGTATTATCACACACATGTTGACATGGGTTTTTAGCACATTAATGTGTTTCGGTAAGGCTTTTGATAGACCTGCAGGTATATTCAGGTTTTGATAGTACCTGCAGTATTTTTCTTCATGGTCCACATCTGTGTTTTGTGGTGTGGTAAGCACAAGCATTGCAGTGTGCTGACAAGGTGCATTGGGGCGCCATTCAAAATGAAAAATACATTAGCGCTCACTTAGAATTATGCTAACATGCTGTGAAATGCACATGTTAACGTGGCCCTAATCTATTTTCATAAATAGAAACATGAGAGGATTGGGTGAGTATTTCCTCTTTTTTATTGCCCCTAGAGAAAAGGAGCAGTTAACCCTTGCAGTGTGGGGATAGCCTCACTGCAAGGGTTAATTTTTCTACAACCTGGAGTTCCTCTTTAAGGTAATCCCCTATAAATGCTTTTGTCCGATGATTAAACATTTCTCCTAGCCATGTTTACCGTGTAACTCCAAACAAAACATCATTTGTTTTTTCTGATAGTGTGGGGAAATATTTATTGCTCGGTCCGGTATGTATTGCTGTCTGAAAATTTCCCCTCACTATTGTTCTAGTGATATGCGTCAATCGCGGGAAAATTGCTGTAAAATCGCGGCAAAACGTCTCGCACTGCAGCTGTGTAGACACACGCAGTTCTGGTGTGAACTAACCCTGAAACCCAGCTTCAGTATCTTTGCTATGATCTTTGTGATTGGGAATTTGAGATAAGGGCTTGCTTTAAAAGCTACTTTACTGGTTGTTGATACTAAGTAAATAGTTTAATATTTATGGTGTGGGCACATGTACACTTTAACACCTAAAATTGTGTGTATCATAAGAATAGCTGCCCAAAATTGCAAATCCATTAGGGAGTGAACAGTAAACATATATAGCTGAACTGTATATTTAGTTATTTTCTGGAGTTCCACTTTAATTTTCTCTCATTATAACACTATAATATTTGCATTCCTGCTTATAGTTTTGTATTCACATATGCTTCAGCTTTTGTCTTCTGTATTACATTGTCATGATTCCTGTTCTACGATTTCAAAGGACGTCACATGGAGAAGGTGAAAATAAAAGTGTCCTTAACGCAATTCAAATGATTCTTTTATTATGAATGTCTAACCTGTGTTTTGCCAGGGGCACTGCTGACTGGTTTGGAGTAAGTAAAGACAGCGATTCATCTCACAAGTGGCAAAGGAAGAGCCTTAGACATTGCAGCCAGAGATATGGAAAGTTGAAACCACAAGTTATCCGAGAAATGGATCTCCCCAGCCAAGACAACATATCTCTAACAAGTACAGAAACACCGCCACCTCTTTATGTGGGATCAGCTCAGTTTAATATGCAAAAGGTATTTTTTTTTTTACAGACTCCCAGAGTTAACATCCTGCCTTTTCCTTGAATATAACCTTTTAAAAAAAATTGAGGTTCTTATTTCTGTTTGCCTTCACTTAATGTAAACCACACAATAGGGTCATTTAGAACAGTTAGCATGACATAATTAGCATAAACAGAAATCACCTTCAATGTAAACTACATGACACAATAGAGATATTGGCAGGTGAAGTCTGTCTATTGTCCCTTTAACCCTTTCGCTGTCAAGCCCTCCAGAACGCATTTAACCTCAGCTGGCCAAACCATTTTTGCAATTTTTCACCTTTTTTTAAATTTTCAACTGCAGCTTTTAGCGTTTGTAAAAGAACCCCCCCAAACCATATATTTTCTGAAAGCACAGGGCTGGTAGAATAAAAAGATGGTGCTACTAAATTTGTGATAATTGCACAAACATTTATCAAATCAATATTAAACCAATAAAAATACACAATTAAATTGATAAAAAGCACACTAAAATCAGTATCAGTTCACACAAAAAAATATTTCCTGACTAAATTTCAAAAGATATAACTTTATTGAGTTAAGAAATAACAAAAAAATTTTAATTGCGCCTTTTTGAGAAACGGTAAAAAAATTAAGTAACGCAAAACTGTAAATAAGCAACTTATGTTAAAAATTGTTTGTGTGCTGTGTTGGAGTGTGTAGGATGATAAAATGATGCAGGCATACATTTAATCACAACAAAGCGTATCACAACGCTTTGCCATGTGCTACCACACAGGCAAATTCATGTTATTTTGAAAAGAAAAAATTAAGCACTGATGTCTGATCAACAATGCACCACAGAGCATGTGCATGGTGTACACCATAATATGGTGCACGCGTATAATATATGTGGGGGGGTGTTTTTTTACTGTTGGGTGGGGCTTTGGCAAAATATCAGGGGTCTAAACAGACCCCTGACATTTTCCTTTCAAAATAGAAAAAGAGATTGAGGACAGAGTCCTCAATCTCTTTTTCTGCAGCCTTAGCGCTGAATGAATGGAAAGCACTCAGTACAGAGGCTTCCCATTCATTCACAAGCTGGAGATAGTAAATATTTACTATCAACCAGTTATGAATGAGTAGATGCCTCTGCACTGACCTGCTTCTAACCATTCAGAAACTCATGAATTAAGAGGAAGTGATGTAAAGCACTTCCTGTTCATTCAATACTGCGGACGCATAGTACTATGTGTCCCAAGTTGTTTACAAACATTGGAGTGATCAGCGATCACTCCAGTGTTTGTGCTGCACAGGAAGGATCGGTACATATTACACATATTTTACACTCTGCCAAACACAGATATGCTATCATCCTGAAACTGACAGGATGACATTGTCTCTCCTCCTCACTTGGCCATCCTGTCAGGTGCTGGCTCCTCTCTCCTCCCCACTCAGCCATGCTGAATGACAAGCGGCTCCCTCCTCTGCCCCCTGGAGGCGTTAAAAACACTTGCAAAATGTCCTGCAAGTAGTCAAGTGTGTTAAAAGGCTAAGTGATGTAGTAAAGGGAAGTGACCAGCAGTGGCCACACTTATTTTTTTTTAAGAAGTCAGAGTAGCTGGGCAGACTTGGGTCATACAATTCTGGGTGTTGCTATACTGCTTGAATTAGCCTTGCAACATATTTTTCTGGCTAGAAGCTGTCCTCTTTTGTTGGAAAAATGCTTGCAGTTACATTCACAAAACGCTGACTGTGTTCAGCACCTGCTCTGTCCACTCATTCTCGGATTCCTCAGTGGTTTCTGGGATTGCAAAACCTTCTATGCCTCTCCTACAACACTTGTGCAACGCTTCTTAAATGCCTGAAAAATTAAATAGGAGCATTGACCGAGCATTTAAAGGGCGTTTCAATATACTTCAATAGAGGCATTTCTCCAGCAGCAATGCCCCCAGAATGTGACATGCACTCTACTTTTTGATACACAACAACACATCACAATGCTAATGCCCATGTGTGAGCAGCACTGGGAGGTTGCTAGTGCTTTATCCAACATGGGCCTTATTAGGTGGCAGAGAGGCGTTAAAAACGCTTCTCTAATGCCTAGTTATGAAAAAAAAAAATGATCAGTGTTAGTTTTTAAATATATCACATGTATATACTCTGCAGTCAGTCTAAACACTAAAAAAAATAATAAAAACTGAAAGTGAGAGAAACTAAAACTAAGCAGCTGCGCAGTATCCCAAAAAGGACATGAATGATAATAATAAATACACAATGCTAAATTAACCCCTTCGTGACTGACGACGTACAGTGTACGTCGCCAGCATCGGGGCTGTTTAAACCAGAATGCAATCATGCAGTAATACAGTAGTGCACTAATGTATACCTAAGAAAACAGTGAATATGGAAAATGGCAAAAACTCATACAAAGCAGAAGCAGTGCAGTCCACTGAAAAGTGTAAAAATACTTTTTAAGTTTGTGATAATAGTGATGCCTACAATTATCCATCGACAATTATTTCTGTGTATTCTCACTTCTGTAACTATAACAAAGTTTTTGATAATATTTTTTCATGACAGGGTCTCTTAAAGAGATCCCTCAAGGACCATTTGGGTAATTCATTTAGCATACTGTATTTGCATTAAGGGAAGAAACCCACTCTAATGTATTTATTAAACCCACACTATACAGCTATTGATGGGAAGCCACTAATACAAAGCAGGACTGGTAATGGGTTTTGCTGCCCATGTATGGCTATGTATGTGTACATCTACCCTCATTCCTCACTTTTTATTAAGAAAAACTATCAGAGCTCTGTTTACAGAATTGCTTTTATTATATTATAGATTTAATACTCATGTCAATATATATAGATTATAGATCCACTGGCTCGAGGACGCGCCTTTCGAATGGTAGAAGACATGGATGGCTACAGTATGCCCCATACACCTATTACACCAGGGGCAACTTCTCTCTGCTCATTTACTAGCTCAAGATCTGGATTCAGTCGATTTCCCAGAAGACGGAAAAAAGAGTCTGTGGCAAAAATGAGCTTTAGAGCCGCAGCAGCACTTGTGAAGGTAAGATCCAATATGTTTTGTGATATATCCGCAAGTTCTATGCGTCTCAAGTAATAGCAGTAAGATGTTCTTAATATGCTTTTTAGCACTGTAATGTCTTGTCTGAATTATCCATGTTTTTATATCCTTGTGTGAAGTATCCTTACTGTGTTAGATGAGTGTAATCTAATAAAGCATATCAACATATATCATTAGAAAACATAACCCTATTACACTTGCTTTTTTGCTTGTTGATTGGTCTCCTTTTGATCTTACCAGTTTATTTGAATCTGAACTCCACCACTCTAACACAGTTTAATCCTCCACTAGGTCTCTAAATAATTACTTTAAATTAAAACTTCTTACTTAGGGGTCTATTTATAAAAAAATGCAGGGCCTTTCAGCCTGTGAATCTCTGAACATGTGTTGTGTGCGAATAGAGGCAAATGTGTACAATCTGAGTATATGGTTTTTTTCGACCTGGAAATAAAATATTTGGAGAACTTTAGTTTTTGCCTCTATTTGCACACGATGAAAGTTCACAAGGATTCTCAGGGTGAATGGCTCTGTGAATTGCTTATAAATACACCGTTAAGTGTTAAGGAGAACCATCTATTAAGTAGGCATCCGCCTTGAAGGCTCTGTTAGGGATTTTAGAAAAGGGTGCTGGATTCATAACTGCAAATGTTTACCTCCTCTGCACTTACAATGCTATCCAGGTGGGAACAGAAGGATGCTGGTAGGAGCAGTGTTTTTCAGTAGCTAGTTGTATGCCCTGCTCAAACCAGAGCAACATGAGCCCACATACAGCAATCACGGGCATATGTACTGAGCTGATTGGCCAATGTTTGGAAGAGTTTGGCAATGCCACACTGCAATAAAAAGACACTGACACTGTACACCAAAGTGAATTAAATGTTAAATTTGTTAAATAAAGCACAGCTAAAAATGCTCTTACAGGAGCAAATTGAGCCTTGTATTTTGAAAAACTTGGTGGAGTGATCATTCCAATCCACTTTCCAGCTCCCTCTCCTGGCCAGTATTTAAACAGATGGAAAATCTGGACCCTCTCCATCTTGGTATCAGGACAAGTTAGCCCAAATCAATCACTTTTCTCCCATTGGGGTTGCTTTACTAAAGGCAAATAGGCTATTCACTTTGCAGTTTAATTTTCTCTTTACAATGGACTATTTCCTTAGCTTAGTGAATGAGCTGAAGCTCTGCTGACTTCCATCATCCAATCATATGCAAGCAAAAATAGGGAAAATTCCCTTCAGGGGTGTTGACATTTTTTTTAAAACTACTTGTTTAATGACTAAAGCGGGGGCAGAATCTTCTTGTCCCTTAATGACAATCTACTGTGCTAAGTACAATCTACTTGTACTTATTTAAGTAAGGTCTTTATAGATAGCAACTTAGAAGACAGACCTAAAAATACTTGAATTCAATCAACAAACACATGGAGATAGTGAGCTTAAACAGCCGGTATAGGCTCATACAAAAAGGGAGGAGGGGCTGAAGGGGTTTATGTACAGGTCACATCCAGTGGGAGGATGGAGATGGAGGGGTTAATGTATAGATGTGCAGGATAAGAGAAGTGAAAGGGTTAATATACAGGTCCGGGTGCAGATAACATAAGCAGGCAAGGTGGGGGGCTGAAAGGGTTAAATGTATATGAAACTTTATTTTTTATTTTTGCTGCTGCTGCTGCACTTTGTTTCACCAGGAACTAATGAATAGATGACTCAATCATTCATTAGTTCCTGCACTCTCCCCTACCTCTGATGTAAGAGGAAGGGGAGGGCTTGGCAATGTAAACATTGTCATGTGATCGCTGTGATAACCAATCACAGCGATCACAGGACACAGAGCCGGTCTCTGCAGATGTGTGTGTGTAAAGCTGTGGCTCTCCACTGTCTAATGACAATAGAGAGTAACGGCTGCAGTAACCGCGGCTAAATGTTCAAAAAAAAAACACCTTCCTGGTGCCTGGAACTGCATGTCCTGGGCATCGGGCGATACAATTTCCAGCCTCTCTGCCCTTGCAAAGTATACAGCTTATTTCCGTTTAGTAAACCAACCCCATTGTCACCACTTACACATTTAGGATTTAAACTCTATCTCTGATCGTTTCTTTAGACTGTTTATAATCAAAAGACTGCTTTCTCCTTAAAAGAGAACTATGGCCCAACCTTTTTTTGCCATAGTTCTCTATAGGGTCACAGGAGGATATATACTAATGTCCCTCTGTGAGTCAAAACTCAGCATATAGTGGGCTATTGCCCTCTATATGCTGACAATGAAGAGCTGCCCTGCAGCCGGGACGGATCCCAACAATATTGTCTGGATCCACCCCGCTGCCTGATTGACAGCTGGCTCTGCCTCTCTAGAGGCAGAGCCAGCTGTTTCCCATCCCCCCATCTGTCCCTCCAGTCAGCGCTGCAGGAACGGAGAGGGCGGGGGAAACCATGCATCCATGCTGGGAGCAGTGACTGACAGTGCAGGGAGATGGTCGGGAACTGAGCGATCTACAGTATGTTATCGCTCAGCTCCCAATCAATAGATCCGAAATGTGACAGCTTCAGTGTCACATGTCAGCTCTAGTTATGGGATGAGTGTAATTCACTCTCCCCATAATTCTCCTCTAAGTGCAATTTAGCTGTTTTTAATAAAAGTATGCGTCATGCAGTATACCATTGGAAGATTGCAATTTTGTGGCTTTTGCTTTCAGCTGAGCTTCCAGTATCTCCTGCTTAAAGCAAAACTTGCACTGCCAAGCCTTTCATGCCTTTCCTGTGAAGGAAGAAAGGCTAGTAAATATACTTACTTTACTCTAGTTTCCATACAGCAGAGGGTGACATCACCATTCTTTCTGCAAGATCCGGTAAACGCTGAGTACCCCTCATGAATCTCACCAGAAGATGCTCCAGCACAGTGCAGAAGCATATTTTCTATTTTCTTTCTTCATATTTTCTTAAGTAACATCAGTTGGTGAGCTAGTTGTACAACATTTCTGGGTTCTACACTCTCTGGTGATTTGTTTTTAAAGAATGTGGCAGGTATTTGTGAGATGACACTTGATGATGATGCTTATCTAAAATATCAGTTTTTACTGTATAGGGTGTGGGTGAAACTCTCCCAAACTGAATCCCAAGGTAAATAAATATCCCCAATTTATTACACAAGAACCAGAAAAAGTTGTTTTGCTTTGCATTCAACTTTAGGAATCAAGCGCTGCTGGATTTGTTGCGCTTGAATCTTGGATTTTTATTATATCATGAAGTATGCAAATGTGGCATGGGTGGGCAGTGGTCCTGGAACTATAATAGGGAGATCTCGTTGCTGGACTCTACAAAAGATAAAAGAGGCTTGGCAATGACTCAGTTTACCAAGTCTCCACTTATAACTGAAATATTTGTTTTAAGGTGACCTGACCTTGGGTCTGTTAACTTGGTATGGATGATATTAGAATTGTACTGCAGTGTACTCTTTCCATTGTACCATATAATTGCAAGGAGATGGTGTAGCTACATTCCTAGAAACAGAACACCTGCCTCCATAAAGGAGAGGAAGGGAAGTGCTGGTGAAGATGTAAGCTGCTAGTAGGCTGCAAGAGCTGAGAAATATATGTGCAAGAGGTGGCTTTTATCTATTTAAAACACTAAAGAACTTGTCATTGTAGGGTCGATCACTAAGGGAAGGTACGTTACGAAGGGTACACAGGCGGAGCTTCACTCCGGTTAGTTTTCTAGAAGAAGACACCATGGATTTTCCTGATGAACTGGACACATCATTTTTTGCAAGGGTGAGAACTAATCTTAATTGTTTATTCAATTGTATAGAAGTAGAAGGATTTACTCCTTTTGAAACACAGATGTGTCAAAATTTAAGCATCAATTGGACCTATACCTTTACTCTTATTTATATTGGCAATGTAGATAAAATCTATCACAGAGGTAGTAAATAAAATACAAGGAGGTTCGGTGAGTAACATTTTCATCGAGTAGAGGTTCAAATCGTGATCCAGACAGAATGTGTTCGCTATTTAGGAGGCATTCAAACCAGCAGCTGTCCTACAATGCATAGCGGCTGGTGTGTATGTTCCCAGGCACAGTGCTGATGTGTTGATCCTGGCACACTGTACTTTTTATTTATTTATTTTTTGTTAGAACTCCCCCTTTACCATTTACATACACATGCATGTCTTAGACCATCAGATGGTGGGGGTGGCAGAGTTGGTTTTAATTTTTTTTGTTATTTTTATTTCTTTCTTTTTTTTTACGTATTTCTTTTTTATTTGTTTTTATAATATTTTTTACTTATCTCTTTTATTGGATTTTTAAAATAATTTTTTACTTTTTTTATCACCTTTTTATTTTCTTTCATCTTTATTTATTTTATTATTTTTTACATTTTCTTTCACTTAACTTTTGCTGTCACAAAGAGGATTACAAGCCCCTATGTGACACCATTTGGAGGTAACAGGTTCTCTTTATGAAGAGACATCAGGGGTCTATTAGGCTTCTGATATCTCCCCTGTACCTCCAACAGAGACAATGAAGCTCAGGAATGTGATTCATCTTCTGTTTACCCGACACTTCCGCCGGCTTCTGACAGTTCTGATGCAGCAAACGCTGGGAGCAACGCTTCATGCTTCAGTGATCTCAGAGCAGATCAGGGAACAGACGTTTCCCAGTCTGCTTCCGCTCTCCAGCCATACATTGTGTGCCATGGCCCTGGGCCCCACAGAGGAGGGCGCACAATAGCTGTAATAGTTGTACAGCCGTCCAGATCACTTGTAGTTGACAAACTGGCCCTGTCTGCCTGACATCATTGGTTGCTAGGAAGCCAGCGGTCCCAGCAACCAATGACTAAAGTGGAGGGGGGCCTGTGCTGGATTATGGCTGGCAGTGGATGCACCGGCCTCGGAGGCCAGTGTATCCACCGTCAGCCAGCCATAACCCAGTACAGGTAGGCAGTCGCAATCCAGACAGAACTGCCACTCAGTCTGTCTGGAGAACCCTTATTTTTTTAATTTAGGGACTACTTCAAAATCAGTTAGAACCACTCAAAAAATAGATTACTACACAAGTTATTTTTAATTCATTGTTGTTATAGTTTATCTGTATAATACAAATTGCAGTCGGTATCATTTTCCAAAACCAATAAGAATGTTAGTTATAAGAAGTATTTAGATTTTTGCTCTGTTTTATCATTATAAATATTTTGTTATTTTACAATCAGGAAGGGGCTCTTCATGAAGATATGTCAAGTTACCCTGATGAAGTGTTTGAATCTCCTTCAGAGGCAGACATCAAAGAGGCTGATAATACAGCAAAAGCAGAAGATGCTGTGGAACATACAGGGAGTGCCTTGGACAAAAGTGAATTAGAAAAAAGTCATTTGATGCTGTAGGTGGTCAACTAATTTACAGAAACTACAAGAGGAATTGTTGATTCCCCTTTGTTGTTGTTTTTTAAATTGATATACAGCATATCCTATATAAAAGTAGAAATAAAGCCAAAATGTTTTATTATTTTGCATAGAGTAAGGAAGGGTTATAACTAGGGATGAACTGAAATTTGAGCCGCCAAAACATATCGACCGATGGAGGAGAGAAACTCTCAGAGGTTGCATAGTTTTTCTCCTCCCCGCAGGGTGCTGCTCTGTGTCTGACACAGTGCAGCGTCCAGTGGGGACAAGAGAAAGTGTCATAGGAGACCGGGCGGTGCGAGGGAGGAGACTGCTGTGAACACTCGGTGTGTCACAAGAGGAGCTCTCTCCCCGCACTCAGCCTTCTCTGACCGATCAGGATGGAGAGTGTTGTGGGGGCAGAGACAGCCATGCGCTGTCACCGGAGCCCGAGCCGGCAGTGAGGGGAAGGAGTCAGCTGTCAAAATAGACTGAGCTCTCCTCCCCGCACCGCTGGCTCAGCTCTTACACCAGTGATCGCTGACTGTTTGTAAATAACTGGACATAGTATGAGTTACTATGTACCAGTTATGAATGAATAGGAAGTGATCTACATCACTTCCTGTTTATTCATAATTGTGTACATAGTAACTCAGGAACACACAGAACTTCCTGTTCATTTATAATCGGGGATGCAGAAAAAGAGATAATGGACTCAATCTCTTTTCCTATTTTAAAAGGGAAATGTTAGGGGTCTGTTTAGACCCCTGGTATTTCACTTAAGCCCCCAGCAGTAAAATAAATAAATACATATTTAACAAAAATAAATAAATAAAAATAAAATATAAAACAAATTAAAAAGTTTATAAAAATAAAAATAAAATATTTTTTAAATGTTATAAAAAAAAATATTTTCCGTTTCAGCCTGACATTTTTTTATTTTCGGTTTAAAAATTTTCTGTGCCATATAGTGTTCAAAGTCCAATTGGCGAGATGTCCCTTTACTTCCTGTCTGATAGTTACAACAGGACGTGAGAGGAAATCTTTGGTGGTCATCAGGATCACCAGAACTAGTGCACCCCTTGGAAGAGTTCCTATCTATTTCTGGTCTAATGACATCCTAAAGTTGGGATTTTCTTTCACGTTGAGTGATAACAGTACCCAGGACAAATAGAGGGGGTGAATCTCCCTAAGGCCCCGTTCCCACTGCGCGATATGCAAATCGCGCGTTTGTTGCGCGATTTGCATATTGCGCGACATCGCGAGATTTGTCACGCGATATCGCGTTCAAGCTTGCATTGAGCAAGCTTGAATCGCGGCTAAATCTGCTCCAAAAAGAGTCCTGCTGTAGAGACACACGACTCGCGACAGCAGGACCCTTTGCCCCATTGAAATGCATTGGAGCGCGATATCGCGCGGTAATTTGCCGCGATATCGCTCAATGTGAACGGGGCTTAATGGGTACACAGACTGCAGTATAAGCCTGACAGGTGTTTTAGTCCCTATCCACTCTATCCAAAACTAATAAAAAAGTTTTGGCTTTAGTCGCACTTTTAAACTTAAATGCTACTTCCATTCTTACATGGGGGATTCTACCCCCCAAATTCATGAGATCCTATCATCAACACATCTATTTGTCTTGCCAGTATATAATTCTTTCAGCACACACAGGTCTTCCCGCTATCAGTGCCAGGAGTGAGATAGCCCCTCTAGTACTAGTTACAATATCCTGTATTGTGCTCCAAATCAGCATTACACTTTAAGGCTCCCCTCACACCTAGACACCTAGGTGTTTTGTTGTTTAAAGCTAAAACATTGACAAAATGCTTAAGACAAGGAATCCCATTCGCTTGTCTTCAGCACAACAAAACACCGAGGTGTGAACAGGGACTTCGTGAGTATACTCCCATCTCCCTGTTTGCTCTTGTTCCTTGTGTTTACTCTCCCCTCTCAGCTGTATTTTACAGAAGAATATTTTCTGTGTACTGTTAGCAGTACTGAAACCTTACAGCACACAAACAAGTTTATTTATGTATTTATTACAGATATTTATATAGTGCTGACAATTTACGCAGCGCTTTACATAGTTGAACATTCAAATCATCAAAGATCCCTATCTTACATACATACAGGGCCGATTTAGACAGGAGCCAATTATCCTACCAGCATGTTGTTGGTGTGGAGGAAATCCATGCAAGCACAGGGAGAACATGCAAACTCCTTGCAGATAGTGTCCTGACCGGGATTTAAACCCGGCTCCCTCAGTGCTGCAAGGCAGAAGTGCTCACCACTGTGCTGCCCCACACTATTTACACTGCATGAGCCAGATTTCAGTGGGGTTACATCCCTGCAGCAATCGCTATAAAAAAGGTATAAATACCTTTTTTTGCGACACACGATGCATGGCTTTTTTCGCCGCGATCATGTTCAATTGCATGGATGGAATCGTGGCGGGAAACCATGCAATGAGCTCTGCGTGACTGGGGTGCCATTAGGAGTCTGGGTCTGAACCTAGCCTTAGAGAGCACTCAGTCACACTTCAAACATACTCCTGGGTTCCTAACTCCAGTGTGCTAATTCTCCTGACCAGATACAGATCAAGGACTTTTTGTCCCCAAAGTGTATTTGATTGACACAGGAGACGAATCAGGGGTCTAATAGACTCCTGACATCTTTATAAAGAGAACCTGTCACCACATTAAAAAGAAAAGTAAAAATTACCAAGTAATAACATCTAGTAAAAGTGTGCCCTATCCTCCCATGCTTTCTACTTTTTTACCCTTATATCTTACACACACTGTCTGCACATTGCATACACTGTCATAGACTAGCATTTGTTTGTTGCTGTTATGCCTTTTTGCAAATAAAGTACTGGATGGACGGATCTCCTTGCGAGTGCCAGTTTTTCACATAGAGTTGCCCTTGTGGTGATTGAACATCAATGCCATGGCATTGTGTGGCGAGGCCATCCATCATATTATTGCAATAAAACGAAGGCCAGGGGGATGGACCAGGCTCAAAGACCATGGATGTAATTTGTACCCTCTTTTCTGAGGTCCAAGGATACTAAAGTATATAAGTCTCCTGTACCTTTTGGAAAGAGTTGTTTGCATCACGCATTGCAACAAATCATGCAGTATTGCACAGGTAACAAGTAAGAGGAGAAGGAAAACAAGTATGTATATGTGTGCCACACATTATGTAAATTATTTAGGAAAAGAGCTGTAACAAAACATTTTGTGTTGCCGTTTCCATCCAATCAGCTTTAAACTGTCATTTGTGCAAAAAGGATGAAAATGACCGCACGTTTGCAGATGGCAAAAAAAAACAAGTTCTTGTTAGCACACATTTCCTATATAAACTCCTATCTTACTGTGTAGTTGAAATAAGCTGGGTAAGCCATTAAAGGAATACAGGTAAAATCAGTGACCGGCTTTAACTACTACCTACCAGACACACTAGATAGAGTTTAGTGACATTTTCAACCTTTGCACAGAGCTTACAAATGCTGTACCAACAACTGCCAATTATGACATTTGTAGCGATTGTGAAGCCTTTGAGCATTGCCTTAGATAACTGGGGAAATCTTCAGGGTTTATTAAGTAAATGTGAGTCCATGGAGTCTTTCATCTGCATATTAAAAAATTCCATCTTATTCCAGGCCTTTAGAAAGAGGTTGGCGTAAAGTAAAAGAGGGACACCTTGTACAGCCAAAAATAAGACTTTGTCAAGAAGTGGTCACTGTCAGTCCTCAAAAGAGAGGCCAGCGTATTACTGTCCCGGTAAAGAAACTGTTTGCAAAAGAAAAAAGGCCATATGGTCTTGGGATGGTGGGAAGGTTAACAAACAGAACATATCGTAAAAGGATAGACAGCTACGTAAAAAGACAAATAGAAGATATGGACGACCACCGGTACGTACAGTTTAATTCAATTTACTAACTGAATAACAACAAATTAGTTGTACATTTTGTTTATAACTTTGCCTTAGTATTAACTTATTTATTTTTGTTTTATTTTTTGAACTTTTTTATTGTATAAAGTGAAAAAGATATCAGTTAACTGGTATATCTGTATAACCCTGTTTATAAATTATACTGTAGAAAATAAGCTGTGTAGTTATGGCTTAGGAAGTATAGAATATTGGACTTTTATTTCTTTTTATACATGTTTATACGTGTTGATGTGTTCTTTCCAGGCCATTCTTCACTTACTGGATCACAGTTGTACATCTGCTCATAACAATCCTGACTGTATCCATCTATGGTATTGCACCTGTTGGATTTTCTCAACACGAAACTGTAGAATCTGTACGTAATTCAACCAAAACCAATTTTGTATGCAAAAACCACTTGTGGGCTTGCATTAATGAATATTACATCAGCATTATATTGCACCTTTGCACTGTGGATCCAGGCCTACTACCTGGAAACAGCTTTAGTTACTAAAGCAGCAACTAGTTACTTTATGCCTAATTCCTGCACTCACTACACATACCTCTGTGGGGAAGCTGCCGCATTCACTACAGGAATACACATGTGCTAATCACTAACTAGTGTCCATTGCAGCTTGTGTTCCCCATAGAGGTAAATGTACGTTTTATTATTGTTGTTGTGTTGTTATAATTATTACCATTATTGTTAACAGAAAGTGCAAAGGTAGACAAAACAGTTTATATTTAAGAATAATATTATCAGCAAAACTGAAAGTTGTCTTTTGCCAAGTATTTCAAATACCGTATGTAGTGGAGGGATTAATATTATTATTTGATGCCAGCAAATATACACTATATTGCCAAAAGTATTTGGACACCCCTCCAAATCATTGGATTCAGGTGTTCCAATCACCTCCATGGCCACAGGTGTATAAAATCAAGCACCTAGGCATGTAGACTGCTTCTACAAACATTTGTGAAAGAATGGGTCTCTCTCAGGAGCTCGGTGAATTCAAGCGTGGTACTGTGATAGGTTGCCAACTGAGTAATAAGTCCATCCGTGAAATTTCCTTGCTACTAAATATTCCACGGTCAACTGTTAGTGGTATTATAACAAAGTGGAAGCAACTGGGAACAACAGCAACTCCACCATGAAGTGGTAGGCAATGTAAAATGACAGAGTGGGGTCAGCGCATGCTGAAGCGCACAGTGCGCAGAAGACGCCAACTGTCTGCAGAGTCAATAGCTACAGACCTCCAAACTTCATGTGACCTTCATATTGGCACAACAACAGTGTGTAGAGAGCTTCATGGAATTGGTTTCCATGGCCGAGCAGCTGCATCCAAGCCTTACATCACCAAGTGCAATGCAAATGCAGTGGTGTAAAGCACGCTGTCACTGGTCTCTAGAGAAGTGGAGACGTGTTCTCTGGAGTGACGCATCACGCTTCTCTGTCAGGCAATCTGATGGACGTGTCTGGGTTTAGCAGTTGCCAGGAGAATGGTACTTGTCTGACTGCATTGTGCCAAGTGTAAAGTTTGGTGGAGGGGGAATTATGGTGTGGGGTTGTTTTTCAGGGGTTGGGCTTGGCCCCTAAGTTCCAGTGAAGGGAACTCTTAAGGCATCAGCATACCAAGACATTTTGGACAATTTCATGCTCCCAACTTTGTGGGAACAGTTTGGGAATGGCCCCTTCCTGTTCCAACATGACTGCGCACCAGTGCACAAAGCAAGGTCCATAAAGACATGGATGAGCGAGTTTGGGGTAGAAGAACTTGACTGGACTGCACAGAATCCTAACCTCAACGCGATAGAACATCTTTGGGATGAATTAGAGTGGAGACTGCGAGCCAGGCCTTCTCGTCCAACATCAGTACCTGATCTCACAAATGCGCTTCTGGAAGATGGGTCAAACATTCCCATAGACACACTCCTAAACCTTCTGGACAGCCTTCCCAGAAGAGTTGAAGCTGTTATAGCTGCAAAGGGTGGGCCAACTCAATATTGAACCCTACGGACTAAGACTAAGATGCCATTAAAGTTCATGTGCGTCCCAATACTTTTGGTAATATAGTGTATTTACTTCTACTGCTTTAAGAAATGGCTTCATATATAGCCACGCTGATCATGCCACTGGTTGTAAAGAGAACAACTTGTTAAAAGATGTTGAGCTGCCCATAGACATCAGAGACCAAATGGACATGTAGGCATTATTTTTCAGATGTTTTTTGAGCTCATCTAAGCTTTTGCATTAAGGGCCTTGCCACACCATGTTCGGACCAGATCTGCACGTGTTTCTGCAAATGCTGTGCAGTGCGTTTGTGATGCGTTCCAGTACAGTTTTTTTATTTAGGGGGTAATGTTATTATGCAAATTGAATCTCTTCCCGGTGTGAATGGGCCCTTACCCTGTGGAGATACACTTTATGTCCACAAGCATGTCCTCATATCAGATAATTCTGGTAAATCTGAAGTAAATTGTACAATGACAGTACAGCCAGATGATGAGATAACAGGAAAAGTCAATTTTATGCACATCATTTCAGCAACTTGAAAGCAGACTCTGCTTATGCATTTTATTCTTCGTTTGTTCAGTTTTGAATAATTTTAAAAGGCAAGGTCTGTGTG
>NW_017307864.1:288484-315865 GCF_000935625.1 Nanorana parkeri
AGACTAGAGAGTCAGTTAATCTGCATATTAGCAACTCTCCCTGCATCTTAAATAGATGTTAATTAGTTATATTTGGATATCTAAAGTTGTCTGCCTTTAGTATATAAATAAACCTTTTTAGACTTGTGTTCTTTATAATGTTAAGAAAGGGATGCAGGATTCAGAAACAAATGGGTTATGCTGCTGCCTACAGGAGGGTTTAGACACTGGCAAACAAAAAATCAGTGAACAATCTGGTATAACCTCTCCTACTCGAGGCATGCCTCATTTCTTGCCAGTGTCCTAGGAGGATTGAGTTTTTCTCTACTGAGAAAGGTTTAACCATTTTTGCTACTCTTCCACCCCAGCGGAAGAAGCCTAGGCCTAAGGCTCGGAAAAATCACCCCCACTCTGGCACCAAGAAGATGTCTTTTCATTATTCCAAGTCCTCAGCCTCTAAAGCAAAGTTTCACTGCAAACCCTGGGCCCTCAAAGCTGCAGACAATGTCTTCTCGGCATAAAGGGGCGGCCCCATATTCAAAAGTGAGCAGTATCTGTTAGCCTTTGTGGTCGTCTTGATTGACAGCATCTCAGATGCCTCGGAGGTGGTTTCAACAGACTACAAACTATAGTTCCGTTCCCTACCCTTTGCTTGCATCATATCCTCCTATCTTCCCCTGTCACTGCTCAGACAAGCAGACTTTCATATAACCCTTAAGGGTCTTCTGGAGCAAGGGGTTATCATCCCAGTTCCTGTATTGGAAAGGTTTCAGGGATCATATTCCAATCTTCTTCAATTCTGTTCAAATCTCTGTTCAGGGCAGGGGCGGACTGACCCATCACATGAAGTGAGCAGGCGAGCGAGCGGGGACCAAACCCAGCATGGGCTAGGACACAGACACATCCTGCCAGCGCCGAAACTATGGGGGGGCATATAATATTATTGAGCCGGGGTGGACGATACCCCTCTCCCTCCCTGCACTGACCACTCTGCAGGCACTGCCAGGGCACCTGAGGGCGCCGGGGAAGGGGGGCCTAGACGGTCGGGCAGAGAATTACATGGGAGTGAGAGGATACGACTGGAGGACGGAGGAGGCAAGCTGTCAGCAGGTATGAGGAGCTCTCCTGCACTCACAGCTGCTCCTATACACTATACATTCCGGCCGAGAGCAAAGTGGGGGGTGGGGGATTCTTCTCCATGTCTCAGGCTTCTCCTCTCTTCCTCCCCTGGCTGCTTGAACTATGAACAGGCTGAATAGCGATGCTGTGTGTGTGTCTTGTATTGCATGTGTATTATGTGTCCTGTATTGCATGTGTATTATGTGTCCTGCATTGCATGTGTATTATGTGTCCTAAATTGCATGTGTATTGTGTGTCCTAAATTGCATGTGTATTGTGTGTCCTGTATTGCATGTGTCCTGTATTGTGTACCCTGTATTGCCTGTGTATTGTATGTGTCCTGTATTGTATGTGTCCTGTATTGCGTGTGTATTGTGTGTGTCCTGTATTGCGTGTGTATTGTGTGTGTCCTGTATTGCGTGTGTATTGTGTGTGTCCTGTATTGCATGTGTATTGTGTGTGTCCTGTATTGCATGTGTATTGTGTGTACGGTAGTGTGTGTCCTGTATTGCAATACACATGTGTGTGTCCTGTATTGCATGTCCTGTATTGTGTGCGTATTGTGTGTACTGTATTGCGGCTGTATTGTGTGTCCTGTAGTGCAAGTCCTGTATTGCGTGTGTATTGTATGTACTGTATTGCGTGTGTATTGTGTGTCCTGTATTGTGTACTGTATTGAATGTTTATTGTGTGTACTGTATTGCGTTTGTCCTGTATTGCGTGTACTGTATTGTGTGTGTACTATGTGTATTGTGTGTGTATTATGTGTGTATTAGGCCTCATTCACAATGGGCGCACATGTCCATGGGTTGTGCACACCTGTGATGGATCCTGTCTGCGTACAAGTGTGGACCCCCGTACCCACATAGATGTGAAGTCCAGGTGTCCGTATGACATCGTACAGCCGTGTCCTCCCATAGGGAACAACAGGCTGCTGAGCGCAACCACACGCAGCACTTGTCCCTCATGGGATCAGCTGTTTACAGGCGTGCATGCTGCATGGACATGTACGCCCAGTGTGAGTCAGGCCTTATGTGTTTTGTGTGTGTGGTCTGCCATGCGTTGGTGTGTACAGCAATCATTCCTAAACTGTAGAGGATCTTCAGGGGTGGGCAAACTCTGGCTCCATAACTGTGGTGGAGCTCCAAGACCCATGATGCATTGTAAGACTTTTGCATATGCATGGTTCCCACGTTAAGATGCATGGTGGGATTAGTAGTTTTACCACAGCTAGGGGAATGAAATTTGCCCACCCCTTGTAATAATGCATTGGGTGGGTTTTATATGGGGCCCCATATGTTGTCAGTCCGCCCCTGGTTCAGGGGTTCCTTATTAGTGTATTTTTTTTGGGTTGTTGCATGCAAAGCTGATAGTTCTCTATTCACTTGGCAGAGCTGAATCTTTACCTCTTCGATCATCAGTAGCATGAAATTTAATGAGTTCTGAGTAGCGACCTCACACCAGCGCTCACAGAATTCACGTTTATTTCTTCCAATCTTCGGCTGATTGGTTATTCTGAAGCCTCTTAGTATTTTCTGAGATCGGTAGTACTCGGATAATGTCTGACCATGCAGTTCAAGATCGATCTCCTTTTTCTTTTCTTTAGGCGTTTGATCTCTCTGCGTAGATCTATAGGTGTATTGGATCCAAATGCTTTGGTGGTATTGAGGGAAAAAGGATAGCTTCAACTTTCTCCCGGGTATAAGAAAGTCCACTTCTGCTTTGTGTCAGTGGACTTTTTTCATTCTCATGATCCATGGGTAACACAGATTATGCAGCAATGGCCTGTAGGCCTGAGGATATGTCCGTCAATGTTCATACAATTAACCCCATAGCCAGGGTTACAATAGTTTGAAAAAATCGGGGTGCAGAACAAGTATGCCAAATCAGACAATAAATACTATCCTTGTTGCACTCCTTACAGAAAAGTCCCCTGTAGTTGGTGGTGCTCGCAGTGACTGCGGATAGCGCCGCAAATATCAGCAAGTTGTAGAAATGTCACCAGCACACCAGTTCTTTTAGGGTAGCAAAAGTTTCATTTATTGGAGTTCTTTGTCATATGAACAAAGAACTTCAATAAATGAAACTTTTCCTATCCCAAAAGGACTGGTGTGCTGGTGACATTTCTACAATTTGATGATATTTGCGGTGCCATCCGCAGTCACTGCAAGCACCACCAACTACAAGGGACTTTTCTGTAAGGAGTGCAACAAGGTTAGTATTTATTGTCATATTCCAATCTTGTCACAATTCCAAAGCCAAAGAGGGCATGTGCCCCTTCTGGGATCGCAAGGCCTTCACTTACTCCAAAATGGAATACACCCAATTGGTCATAGTCTCCCTATATCAGTGAGCATTTCTGGCTTCAGTAGACATCAAGTGCACATACTTGCATGTTCCTATTTTTCCAGCACATCAGTGATTTGTTTGCTTAAGAAAGACTGCGCTTCTGTCTTTCTTGTGCACTCTGCATAGTCACCAAAGTTCTAGCTGCTGTGCTTGTCTTGTTATGACCTCTGGGCTTCCCCACTGTGAAGTATTTGGACAACATCCTGTTGAAAGAAAAGTTGGCACAGGTCCTGACCAACAATGTCATATGGACAGTTCACATCCTGATCCTTCAGAAGTCTGCATTGGAACCAACGCATAGCTTGCACTATCTGGGTCCGATCCTGGACTCGAGCCTGAGTTTTCCATCCACCAGAAAAAACATTCTCCAAGACTCAGACTCTTCAGTCAAGTCCTAGTACATCAGAAGACAAGTCCCCTTCATTGTTTGGCTTTGTGTGTCTTATCTCGTAGCCCCTGATTCCATGAGAAAAATTAACTCCCTCTTTGTCACTCTTGATGGCCCCCGAAAAGGGGAACCAGCTTCTTTTTCCACCTTTTTTGGAGGCTCAGAGAAATCAGAATTCAAACTTATGGTCTTAAATATCGGGTTTCACACTTTCCTGTCATTACATATTTACATAGTCAGGTTGAAAAAAAGACACCAAAGACACCAAAAAGTGTGTTTCCCAGATTTGTGAGCTGCAGGCAGTCCACAGATGTTTTTCTGTCATTTTAGTTTGGCCTGTTAGCATTTTGTTTGCTGTGTTACCCGTCCTTCAGTTAGAATGATTTTGTTTATCCCACTTATCTCTGAATCATGTGTCTCTCAATGAAGGAGAAAGAAAATTGGATTTTTGTACTCACCATAAAAATTCTTGTCTTAGGCGTCCATTGAGAGACAAAGGTCCCACCTTTGGGAGGGAGTGGAAGGGGTTATACCAGATTAGTCACTGTTTTTTTTGTTTGTCAGTGTCCAAATTCTCCTATGGGTGGCACTATAATCCTATTGCCTATGAATCCTGTGTCCCTCAATTAAAGGAGAAGTATGAGGTGAGTGCTTTTTACTCACCTCATGGTTCTAGCCGACCTGTGACAATGAGACTGTCACAGATCGGCTCAGTAAATCGGGAAGTGAGCGAACACATCCCGGTGTTCGCTCACCTCTCGATCCTGTCACGGCTCTCTGCCGTGACAGCGGAGGGGCTGGATTCTCCCCTCCTTGCTCCGATCCGCCAGCGCTGACTGGTGGAACGGATGGGGAGGGGGCGGGTACAGCTGGCTCTGCCTCTAGATAGGCAAAGCCAGCTGTCAGTCATGCAGCTGGGCGGATCCCTGCACAATTGTCGGGATCCGCTTCAGCTGTGCCGTCTCAGCATACCGCGAGCAGCAGCTCCCTATATACTGAGCCTAGGGTGACAGGAGGACGCTGGTTTGTGTCCTCCCGTTACCCTAAGGAGAACTATGGGGAAAATCCTTAACCCCATAGTTCTCCTTTAACTTTCAAGAAAAGGATTTCATGGCAAGTACATAAAATCACAATTTTTGCCAACTGTTTTTAAAAATAAATATGTTCTTTCCAGGTTTTGCGAAACAAAGGAGTTTATGAAAACGTAAGGTACATACAGCAAGAAAATTTTTGGATTGGACCAAATTCTGTAAGTGTTTATATTATTTCAATTTGAGAATATCTCCCTTATATGCATTTCATCTTTGGATTATTTCTGACGTTCAGCTTTCAAATAAAAATATACTATATTTACATATGAACCAAAAAAAAATATTTTTGTTTACATTTTATTTGTTGGTCTTGACTGTACTAAAGAAAGTATATATAAAACTACTTTATATTGCTCATAAGAAGTAGTGGGATAAAATAAGCAATGTGAAGTACTGAGTGCCTGTTCACACGACGTCCGTTTTGTGTGCTGACCTGATCCGTACGCTGCTGCACTCAAAATGCATCCCAATGTATCCCTATGTGTTTTATGGGCTCCAGTTCCCACGTGCGCAGTCCGTTCAGGTTACGACAGAAAAATACTGCATGTCACATTTTGTACGGTCAGGAAACGCAAACGCGCCCTAAACGCGTCCAAAAAGCACTGCAGCTAACATACTAACAGCCCCACTCCCACTTTTCTTTACTGGAACACATCAAAAACGTGGCAAAAACGCACTGCATCAGTCTGCAGATCCGCACCTGATCAGGACCTGATATCATGTGAACAGGCCCTGAAGGGGGTTTTCATGCAGGGCAGGGGATTGCAGTGCAAAAATTGAAGAGGCTAGAAACGGATCCAGCAATTTTGAGTTGTTTTCTGCTGGGAAGTCACCTAATACAGTTTAGGCGGGCATAATGCCTTCTCATCACACCAGCTCTTGGGTGACGTTGGTAATGGGTGTGCATTCAATTTCTCAATCTGAAGGTAAACGTGATGTTTATGAATGTTCAAACTATTGAAGTATAGAAACATTTTGAGTGAATCTGCAGCGAGTATGCAATGAATACACAGTGGGGGGAATTTATCAAAACTGGAGCAGACAAAATCTTGTGCAGCTGTGCATGGCAACCAATCAGCTTCACTCTTCAGTTTGTTCAGTTAAGATTTGAAAATGAAAGAGAGAAGCTGATTGGTTGCTGTGCACAGCTGCTCTAGATTTTGTCTGCTACTGTTTTGATAAATTCCGCTCATTGATTTTTATTAGTTACTTGTGACTCCTTAAGGTGCCCATACACTGCACGATTCTTGTACGAGAATCGCGGGAAATCCCACGATCGTGTGAGAATCGAGCAGTGTGAACGAAGACGTGCGACCGTTTCTACTGTACGGTCGCACGTCTTTTGTCTAAGGAGCATGCTAGAAAACCAGCCTAGAAACGTACGATTTTCGGCTGGTTTGAACGGTGCTCAGGAGACAACTGCCGAACGGGCCGGTGTGCGCACGTGCACACTGCCCGTTCAGCATTATGGTCATCGAAAGCCCGCCCCTCATGGGGGGCGGGCTTGCGATGATCGAGAGTGCGATCTGCCTACCCAAGATGGGCAGATTGTAAGTTTTTTTAATCACTTTGCAACCATCGCAAGACTAAGGTCTTGCGATGGTTGTAAAGTGTATGGCCACCTTTAGAATTTGTGAATTATGTTTAAGTAACAGTTATGGTTCCTATGAAACCAGTTTGTCAACAGCCTAGATATTAAAGTGCACCTGGCAATAAGCTTACAAGTGTCCATGATGAAATTCCTTACATGTCACAAAATACAGCAACAGTTTATTTTTTCAGTGATGATCCATCCTTAGTTATTAAAAAGCCATTCCCGGGCTCTAGTCAGTGGCTTTTCCTAAGCTGAGATGATGTAATCAGTCTGCTGCAGGGAGGGGGAAGCAATTTTCAAGTCTTTCTGGAAATAAAAGCAGATGAAAGCATTGTTAGAGGAGTACTGTGATCGCTGTGAGAGGAAATCAATACCTGAAAGTGGAACACTGACCCATTACTTTACATGAAAAATAAATCTGATGGCATTTAAAATGTATTTACTTAAATATCTTTTTTAGTCCAGGCACTTGCAAGTCATAGTTCACACAAAATATGTATTACATTAATAGGTTTGCACCTATATCTGTATTCTGAATTCTTTCAGGAAGACTTAATACATCTTGGGGCAAAATTTTCTCCATGCATGAAACAAGATCTGCAAGTTTACAGATTAATTCAGGAGAAGAGAGAGAAAGAAAAAGACTCTGCTTGCTGTGTGAGAAATGACAAATCTGGCTGCATCCAGACCTCCGAAGACGAGTGCTCAGTAAGACAGTTATGCGTTATTTGGCGCTACTAATCAATAATGCAAATCTTAGAACTGGAATATTCTACCTTGGCAAATATGTACATTTATGACCCTTCTTCCTACGTAGGAACTAGTCCTGAGTACTCTAATGAGAATCTGAATCTCCATTCCTAAGTTGTGATTATAGTGCAGCCTCATCTCTTAGGGATAGGTGTGTACTGTTATTCACTTTAATTGTCTTCCTGTCAATTTGCTCAGTGCCAAAATGTAATTCCCCTGACCGGTCTCCTGCTTCTAGTTTTCTTGGACAGTTCCTTTGGGCAGTGAGGAGGGGGGGGGTTGAGTACACATTCATAATTACTAAGAAAACAGCTTAATGTTAAGGCTGCATATTCACAGTATTTCAAGAGTAGAGATTCTGATCATTCCAATTGTCTAACCCAGGGGTAGCCAAACTCCGGCTCTCCAGCTGTGGTGGAACTACAAATCCCATGAGGCATTACAAGATTCTCAGCAGCAGACAGGACTCCCAGAGAGAGATGCATCATGGGATTTGTAGTTTCACCACAGCTGGAGGGCTGGAGGTTGGCAACCACTGGTCTAACCCCTTTCCATCCACAATCTGTTTAATAATGTTCAACTGCATGATGCCCCATGCAGAAGATATGTTAAAGGAGAACTATGGGGTTAAGGATTTTCCCCATAGTTCTCCCTAGGGTAACGGAAGGACACAAACTAGCGTCCTCCCGTCACCCTAGGCTCAGTATACCGCGAGCTGCTGCTCGCGGTATACTGAGACGCCGCAGCTGATGCGGATCCGACAATTGTGCCGGGATCCGCCCAGCTGCGTGACTGACAGCTGGCTCTGCCTATCTAGAGGCAGAGAAAGCTGTACCCGCCCCCTCCCCCGTCCATTCCGCCAGTCAGCGCTGGCGGAGTGGGGAGGGGGGAATCCAGCCCCTCCCCTGTCAAGGCAGAGAGCCGTGACAGGATCGAGAGGTGAGAGAACGCGGGTATGTCACAGGTCGGCTGGAACTATGAGGTGAGTGAAAATCACTCACCTCATAGTTCTCCATTAATATACTTTCAAAGTTTGCAGCGGCAACACCCTGTGGAGATTGCTCTGATTTCCAAGTGGGAGCTACAGACTGATGTGGGGGGCCTGGAATATTTGATCAGTTACCAATCAAATCATGGGTGTGATTAACCCTTTAACCACCACTGCCATAGCTCTGTTATGTCAGGGAAGTGGAAGGATGAAAAACTTGCAGCCAAAATAGTAATCATGCCCACGGTCTGTTTCACTGTAGAAGTAATCTGTTCTACAAGTGAATACACAGCCATGTGGGTGGTTAATCGGGCTCCTCAATGAGCCTGGGTTCTCTATGAAAACATTTAGGATGGCTAAGGATAGGAGGAGATCGGCAATCTCGGTTCCCAACCTCCTACTCCTGACTCAGTCTCCCATTATAGATGCGCTCTCTCTCTCTCTCTCTATCTCTCTATTTCTCTCTATATCTATATATATCTGTCTATCTCTATGGGGTCTATTCACGAAGCAGCGGAAGGATCTAGACGTAGCTTCCGCCGATCCTTTGGCTGGCTACGGCCCCAGGACCCCTTCGGTTCAGTAGAACCGAAGGGGTGCTGTACGGGCTATTCACAATAGCCCATACAGCTCCCGAACAGGGCGGAGCTAGCTGTCACTGATACCGTGTTTCCCCGAAAATAAGACAGTGTCTTATATTTTTTTTTCTACGAAAAAAGACACTAGGTCTTATTTTCGGGGGGATGTCTTACCTGCCTGCAGCTGTCCGCTCTGCCGTCCACGCATTGTAGACAGGATGATGAAGAGCTCGGCTCAGTAATGGTTTGGTGGGCGGGCAGGGAGGGCGTGCGTGCAGGCGGGGGGGCGGGGGCTGCGGCTAGCACTATCTTCAGGGATGTCTGTAATATGAGAAATCCAGATGTTGGATCGGCTGAGTCGAACTCCTGCTGCACTTTGGGTCGGCCGAACATGCTGAGCATGTTCGGCCGACACAAAGCCACGTGAAGCAAGCCGATGTATACAATGCAAGATGCAAGCCGACGTACATCGGCTGAAATCAGCCTTACCAGCCTGAAGTGAATAGCCGAACAGTGTTCGGCTCACTTCACTTGGGGTCGGTTGTTCACTCGGCTGCCCTCGGCAGCTTAGTGAATAGACCCCTAAATATCTCTATCTAAGGATAACAATATGTGAAAGATTTTAAGTAGAAGTAACCATACGCATTCACCATACCATTATTCATATACACGTACATACACACAACAGACATACATACATAAATACCAATTACACACAACCATGCATGCCAGAAATAGAAGAACAAATTTTAGGGCAGTCATTTTAGCTTAACTCTTATAAATGACTCTTCCTATGCATTTTCCTATTAGTTTACTAAATTTAGACTTGCTTCTCTAACTCAAAACTGTAAAATCTTATGGAATATTTCACAGCATCTGATTATTATTTTTTTTATTCTAGTCTACCCTGGCTGTATGGGTAAAATGGCCAGCTCATTCAAGCACCCCGCTTTTGGCAAACAGAAGTGAAAGACACTATGGATCAGTATGTCGTCAGGATCCCAGGTATGAACATGTATGTGGAATATATCATGTGATTTGGGGTTATTGAAGTGTTATGTTCCTGTTAGCGAGTATATGTGATTGCGTTTAAACTGGCCTGTATTATTAATTTAGGCTGCCCTAGCCACAAGCTGATTTCCATTTATACACATCCAAATTGGTTCTAGTCCCTTTCTCTGCCATTCATCTTTAGGTTTAATAGGTTTTATTTATGGACAGTCAACAGTCATTACATATAGAGTAGATGGTAAGGTGCAGCCAGGTATAACTAATTTTTGTAGTAGGCTGGCAATCAGATGCAGGCACACTTCATTTCTGCTTTTCACCAGAACACAATTATGCACTAAGGCCCAGTTCACACAAGCTTTAGCTTGCGTAAGAACAGCATAAACAGTGAGTTATTACAGAGCATTGGCAGAGCTTTTGGAAAGCTTTATTGAAGGTTTTAAAGCACCATTCAGCTCCAGTTTGGGAATAATAAAGAAGGTGATACCTCACCCCCACATTTACACACATATAAACGTAAATACGCATGACAATTGCGCTACACATGTTACATATCGCCGCGAACGTCGGGGGGAGAGCAATACTTCTAGAGCCATCAATCACTGTTAGCGCTAAATTGGTGAGCGGTAAAAATGTTTTTTAGTGTTCCCTATGACAAATTTTGGGTTTGGTATCTATTTACCCGACATGACCCCATCTTTCATATTTTACAAAAAAAATTGGGAAATTATATCCTGTTTATGTGCACTAGATTTTAATTTAGTTTATTTTATCCTAAAAATACTGGTGTGATAAACAGTTCCGCAGATACCGTGCAACATAAAAAACTGGCATTTTTTTATTCTACAGGGCCTCTGCTTTCAGAAAATATATCATTGTTTGGGGGTTTGAAGCGGTTTTCTAGCAATACATTTATATTTTATCATGTGTGCGCAAATAATAAAAAATTGCTCCGGACAGGAAGTGGTTAAGATATTTGTTTAGGGCCTGTTCACACCAATTGTGGTGCGTTCCAGAGCGGTAGTTGCTGGAACGCACAGCAATTGCACACTAAACTTCCCCCTTCGTTCTGGGGGCATGGCAATGCATTGAAGTCAATGGCACAGCAGCCCCGTCCCCCCGCCCGCAGTGCGATGGGGCGTGTGGCACAACATTGCCTGCGTTCCGGTCCACTGCGAACGCAAAAAATGGAGCATGAAGCATTTTTTGCTTTCGCAGTGTAACGCAACCCAGGCATTGTTTTGCCACACGTCCAATCGCACTGCGGGTGGTGGGCCTGGCTGCGGTGATATTGACTTCAATGCACAGCCACGCTCCCTCCCGCCTTAGAATGAAGGGGGATGTTTAGTGTGAGATTGCTGTGCGTCTACCGCTCTGGAACGCACCACAATTGGTGGGAACAAGCCCTTAAAATTCCTCAACTGGAGCTGGAGGGTGCTTGTTGGATTTCTACAAAGCTGTATCCACAAATAAAAGAAGACAACAGGGAAAAGTTCTGGGACCAGGCTACCACCAATCTCCCAATGTAAGAATGAGGTTTTGATAAATTCTTTCTCACACAGTAGACAGTAATCTGATCTTTGGTGTGTATACAGTTAAAGAGTAACCATGTTGGCTGCTCAGTATTGAGTGCCAACTTTTTTTTTTCTTTTTTGGAAAGACTAGTATAACAAACTGGGACAAAAAAAATAAAAAATTGAGTGCCAACTTTAGCCAGCAGAGATTTTATACAGCATACAAAAGGAGCTGTCAGGCTATGATCAGGCCTCTTGTGTTACAGGCTTACAGCATAACCTTCACATTAATTTGGTTACAAATGCCATTGGCTCTGGTGTGTAAAATTTACTGTAAAGTGTTAAACCCTAGTCTGGGTTTAATGAACACTATCATTTTTAAAACTGATAATGTATCCAAAGGGTAGAAGCAATCTACAAAGAAAAAAGAAAGCTAGGAGAAATGTTGTTCTTGTAGGAAAAACATCAAAAAGCAAGTAAATATCTTAAGGAGAGGCATAATTTGCCTCTCCAGCATACTGATACTGTTCTCCTTTTCTGTGGCAGCATTGCTCCTTCCCTGCAATGTTTTGTCAAATGTCCCACTTCTACATCCTGTGCCAAAAATTCTCATGTACTTGTAGTCATTCATTTAGTGCCGAGAAAACGAGGGGGGAAGCGCTACAAACTAAGTGAAAGGGCGTTTTTTTCCAGAGACAGGTACGTTGTCCGTATAACTTTCCATATTAATTTAGTGCCCCCCTGCTCTTTCTTTCTGCACCTTCATTACACTGCTTCTTCACCTTTATGTATGAAAGTGCCTGGTCCTCTGACCCATCAATCACAGTGCACTTAATCAATATCAAAACCACTGTACAGCCCCTTTATTCACCTAACTACCACAGTGTAGCTAGAGCAAAATGTTGGCTACCGTTTTATTAACAGGCTGAAGTCCTACCTCTTTCTGACTTGTGTAGAAAGTCGCATCTTATTTTGTTCTTGGAACAAAGGAACAGTAGTTCATACCTGACTGTGTGCATCTGTTCTGCCCCTCTCCCACTTCTCAGCCATGATCTGCTCCTGCTAACTTCTTTTACCATGTCGTCTATGGGCTACTCCCACTGCCTTCTCCTTTACTCTCCCATCCATGATTCTGTCCAGCCATCTGGACCTCCTTTGATCTTTGTCCCATGTCCTGCATATCTTCCTCTATTTCCATTTTTCACTAATATCTTCTCTGTGTCCACTTTCCGTTCACCTTCTCCATCTGCATTTATCCCACATGTCCCTGCTAGACTTTATTCTCCAAGATGATATGATGAAGAGCTCCCGGCATCCTCGTATCAGTTCTTGTCCCTTCCCCAGTTTTACCACCCTCCACCATCAGTTCCTTCATCGCCCTCACACTCCTCTACACCAGGTTCTGTCCCTCCCTCTTCAGTTATGTTCCCGACCCCACCATCAGCCATGGGACCATCACCATGCTGGACTCATACGGGTCTATTCACTAAGCTGCCGAGGGCAGCCGAGTGAACAACAGACCCCAAGTGAAGTGAGCCGAACACTATTCGGCTATTCACTCCAGGCTTGTATGCCTGATTTCAGCCGTATATCGGCTGAAATCAGTCGTACATTGGCTTGCTTCGCATGTTCGGCTGACCCGAAGTGCAGAAGGAGTTTGACTCAGCCGATCCAACATCTGGATCGGCTGAGTCGAACCTCGGCATTCGGCTTGGCTGTTCTGCTCGGTCCCTCAGAGGGACCGAGCAGAACAGAAAAATGGTTAAAAAAGTTTTTAAAAAAGTAAATAAAAAACGATTGTGCGGAGCTAGCAGTGACAGCTAGCTCCGCCCAACAGTTTTCTAATGTCCGGCGGTTCCGCTGCCGTAAAAGAAAAAAAAAATCTCCCGGGCGCTCTGGGAGCCCTCCGCTCCCGGCCGCTCAGGAGAGAAATACTGATTTTTTCTTTTTTTTTCTTTATTCTGACACTGAGCCGTGGCAGAATAGAAAAAAAAACAAAAACATTTTTGCCCATTGGAATGCATTGCTAGATTCCTATTGGCTATTTCAATTTGCAATAGCCAAAAGTAAACTAGCATTGTATCCGCCCTCTGCTGCAGTTCTCCATCAGGTCCATCAGCAGAGGGCGGGTACAATGCTAGTTTACATCGCTCCGTGTCAGAATAAAGAAAAAAAAGAAACAGCAGTGTTTCTCTCCTTGGCGGCCGGGAGCAGGAGACTCCTGGAGTGCCAGGGAGAGTTAGCTGTTTGGAGATCAGTATCCCTGGTTAGCAGGTAACCAGGGACGCTGATCTCTCTGCAAGTGGCCGGAGGCAGCCGTAAGATCACGGCTGGCTCCGTCCAGTTGTCAGAAGCAGGCTGTCGGTTCGGCCAGCTTTGTCTTTCAGCGCGGCTCAGCCGAGCCGATGCATATGCGTTCGGCTCAACTGAGCCGCTCGGCCATGTTCGGGAGCTGTACGGGCTATAGCGAATATCCCGTACAGCACCCCTTCAGTTCTACTGAACCGAAGGGGTCCTGGGGCCGAAGCTAGCCGAAGGATCGGCCGAAGCTACGGCTAGATCCTTCGACAGCTTCGTGAATAGACCCCATAGATTAAAAGTTTAATTTTCTTCATAGAATCTAATAAGGCTGTTCCTATTTAGAAACATGTTGCGCTGCTGAGAAACTTTTGATTTTGATATATTTTTAATTCCCTTGTGTTTCTTAATAAACCACTTGACTAGTTATTTGAGGAAATTATTGCAGTAATAAAAAAATACTTTTCTTTAAGCTGTATATTTTTATTATACACTTCTATGTTATATAAGTGTAAAGCATTTCCATTGTAACAGAAGGAACAAACTGCCAGAGAAAAGTATCTTATAATATATTGCTGAACTTAGCTACTACTACTCAGTAGACTGGAATATTTACTTGGCAGGGAAGTGACACTAGCTTCTAAGGCTATACAATTGCAATTAAGAGAATTCCAACAATCCTGCAGCAAGCACCATACACTAGAGGTTCATTAACTGCTCAATAAAGAACATAATTTACATTTGGAAAAATGAAAAAAGCTTATTGACAGTGTTCCTGCTAAGACTGGAAAAAACATTGACATAACATTTACTTAAAGGACATTTATGAGCTGAGTGATTTCCACGCATCCCCATAGTTAGAGCCGACCTGGGACAAAGAAGCTGTCACACTCTATCGATCGGGAAGTGAGCAGAAACCTACATGATCTGCTCACTTCTCGATCGTCTCCCTGCAGAGAGCAGTGACTGTCAGTCACCGCTGCCCGCAGGGATTTTCACCCCTCTCCGATCCTCCAGCGCTGAGTGGAGGAACGGATGGGGGAGGGGCGGGGCACAGCTGGCTCTTCCTCTAGATAGGCAGAGCCAGCTGTCACTCACGCAGCTGGGTGGATCCAGCCAGTATTGTCGGGATTCGTCCTGGCTGCAACGCTCTCAGTATATCGCAGGTAATAGCCCGCTATATACTGAGCTTTGGGTCACGGGAGGACGCTAGTATATGTCCTCCCGTGACCCTAGAGAACTATGGGAAAAAAACTATGACCCTAGAGAACTATGGGAAAAAAACACTTACCCCATAGTTCTCTTTTAATACAGTTTTAATAAAATATATACAGTAAATGCTGTTGACAAAATGTAACTATTGTAATCATAGAACTACCAAGAAGACACTCAAACGTTCAAAAAAGAATATATACTTTTACCGATCCATTCCAAAATAATTATATTATAACCAATTCACAGCGCATTTGCCTTACAAATTTTTCTGAAGGTTTGGTCTGTGTGAATAAATGTGAAAACAAATGTTCTCAATGTTCTTAGCTATATTTTCTTTTCAGGTTGAATATATGTAGTGTAATACTACACCATGGCCACGAGATGGAGCTGAAGAGCACAGGAAACAAATACTACTTTCCTATGCTCCTCAGCTCCATCTAGTGGGCAAAATGCAGTATCACATTACATACATTTGACCTGAAAAGAAAATATATCTAAGAACTTTTGTTTCTGCATCTGTTCACTAAAACAAACATTTAGAAACATTTACAGGGTGAATGGATCTGAGAATTGGTTATAAATAGACCTCCAAACATTGTCACAAGAATACATAAACTTTTATAATGAATACTTATTTCATAAAAATCCACACACATGGCTTAATGATTCTGGGATCATCTACTGTAAATGAATTGCAATAGTGCATATATGGCAACCAGAGAGCAACATATATTTCATAGGAAAAACATTACATACAAATAACGTGTGTTGCTATATTAGTATTTGATCTCTTTCAGTTGAATAGCAATCACAGCTAGATCCTTAGCTTACACATAAGGCATACTCAGTGCACAACTAGTAAATTGAATGGAAGATATACTATATCTTCAAATAAGATTCCACATATTGAGACAATAATAAAGTCCGGATGCATTTTATGGACAATAGATCCAAAGTTGAAGCATATGGAAGGTATTTAAGAAGCCCTGCAGCTACAGTCTTCCCTGAGTTTAATTTGTATACTTCATTCCTGAAAGACAAAGCTACTGTCTCTGAGCCTCTACTAAGACTGTTGGGATAGAAAGCTAACCCAGACGTGATAAGAGGTTCCTGTCAAACTTTTAAGTAAAAATTATTGTGTGAATTCAGACCATCATCTTATAGATTTAAAGCCTAACTTCAACCGTAAGGTATTTTTTAGTTTTGGTTAGAATAGAGAAGAATTAGAACCTCTATCAGGTTTTATTGCTTTCTAAGGCCCCGTTACTGGAGATTTCCTGGCAACTACACAGAAAAGGAGGAAACATCTAAACTGTTTAATATTAAAAAAACTGCTTTCTCTCCCCTTAAAAGTGTTAATATATTGAAAAACCTCTCAATAAATACCTATAAATATATACACTAATCTCCAGTGCAAAATTAATATTTATATACAGCTTTTGTAAAATGACAGAAATATACAAAGGGGGGGATTTATCAAAACTGGAGCAGATATAATCTGGAGCAGTTGCCGATGGCAACCAATCAGCATCTCTTCAGTTTGCTCAGGTAAGATTTGAAAATGAGACAGAAAAGCTGATTGGTTGCAGTGCAAATCTGCTCCAGTTTTAATAAATTCCCCTCAAAGTGTTTCAAAAAATATTTTAGACAATTTAGTTGGGGCCACATTTCAATGTTAGTCCATGTTTTATAAAACTGGAGTCAAAGTTGTCTTATACTTATCGTTACATTTAATGACTGACTTTACCATTGCTCTTCAGCAGTTTCTTTGACTGTTTAATGACACTTTCTAATAAATCTCTGAAAATGTAACAGATTATTACTAGGGTTGCACAGATACCAAGTACAGTACTCAGTACAAGTACGAGTACATGTACCGATACTTTTGAGCTCCAAGACTAGACTAGAGAAAAATTAAAACATTAGGAGGCAGCTGTCATTTGTAAGGAGCACACAGAGCTCCTGGGATTTGTACATCTCTGTTGTAATGTACGATTTTGTTTTTATAAATATAAATAAAGGGATGCACAGATACCAGTTTTGCAAGTACGAGTACTGGTACTTGCTGAGTACTTACAAGTACGAGTACTGATACATTTTTGTTTATTGTCATGTGACAGTTTTTCTAAAACAATACAGACTAATGATTTCAGGACAGTGGTGGAGTTCCAGAGCCAGGTCCCAGCTGCAACCGCTGCAACCCCGGTAGTTCTCATGAAAATGCCAAGTGTCTGCACTGGTACTCAAAGTATCGGTGCATCCCTATTTCTTTTTCTCCATAGAAACAGACTTGTTATATTGAAATGAATATTTTCAATGCTGGGAAATTCAGTAACAGATAATCATTTATTTTTAGGTTTTGTGCTGAACCAGCTTCAGTGCCTCCACACGAATGGCCTGACGACATCACAAAATGGCCGGTATGTGCGTTCTTTTATGTTGAATCTGTTTTAAATATTTTTTGGAGAGAATCACTCTACACTAACAAGTAAATGCTCGTTGACTTCATTGCTAAGCTGTGGAAAGGAGGAGGGGAGAAAACCTGTCTAAAATCGCAACTCCAGACAAATTATTTTAAGTTTTGCATAGAGTGAGGAAGGTTTATTGCTGTTTCTGTCGCTTTCCATTCAATGGCTGTCAGACAGAATAGAGGGTAACTTTCCTCAAAGGGAACACAGACATCATTTAAAACCTTAGCAATAAAAAAAAAGTTCTTCTGGCGCTAGCAGCCAATAGCTATCCCACTTTTTGATTAGACTGACCCAGGGATGCTGCTCCTCCTCAGATTGGAAAGCTCTCGTCCAAACATGCAAAAAAAACAAAAAAGACAGAGCGCCCACCCTGTGTAGTACTGGTTAATTTATTAAAATAGTTTTAGAAAACAAAAGGGCTACTCACAAATGTAGCGGCATAAAAAGCTTTAGCAATGATCCACGATTAGAAAGTGATCTCTATATAGTCCAGAAGAATATCCACAGTCCGGGTTGAGACACCGGCATCAGCTGTGGCAGAAGCGGTTGACGCGTTTCCTGGGGCTCACCCCTTTCATCAGAACCTTAGGTAAACTGCTTCTACCACAGCTGATGGTGTTGTCTTATCAACCCGGACTAAGGACTGTGGATTTTCTCCTGGACTATATAGAGATCACTTTCTAATCATGGATGATTGCTATCTCGCTATATTTGTGAGTAGCCATTTTGTTTTTTTAAACTATTTTAATAAATTAACCAGTACTACACAGGGTGGGCGCTCTGTCTTTTTTGTTTTTTTGCATTATTTAAAACCTGACATGAGTTCTGACTGTTCCCTACCCTATCCATAGCATTAAAGTGTTTTGTCTTGAGTTGGACTTTAATAGATAGCAAAGAAACTGTAACAGTAGAAGCAGTTCACCCCAGCCTCCCACATGGATAAGAGTTTTTGGAGCCCTGCAGCTGAAAATTGGGGAAGCAGGTGATGCACCTTAGGATGCCTGCAGTACTTTGGCACTGTTACCTTGTTTTTTGTGGAGACAGTAAAGAAACACATGGGTTGGGGGAATTGCTGGATAATAATACATTTTTAGACTGAACCTATTTTTTTTTGTTTGCAAAATTTTAAATATACCTAAAAACAAGAAATGTGGTCTGTTAGTATATGGAACCAGATGAAATTATTATAAGCTGTTTTGCACTACATCGTCATGCACTGAAGTGTATACATTGCTGTGCATGGAGCCATGTTTTGGCGTTAAAATGAATAGGCTGCAATGCTCCTCAACACAACACAGCACAATGCACACTATGTTACTGTGCCTTACCTCAACGTGATAGTGGGAATGGGTCCTAAATGTAAAGTGATTAAAGGCAAAGGCCAGATCTGACAGATGGCGGTGGCAAGTGTAGAAGTAATAATCATTACTGATAAAATGCATCTCTGCCTGCTCACCTTCCAAGAAGTTATCTATTGGCCTATGGTAAGGGCAGATAAGAGGTTTAAGATTAAAGTGTATCTAAAACCAAAACTTGTGTTTTTTTATTTTTCTATAAAGTAGGAAGGCCCAAACTGAAAATGGCGATTCACTAAGAACACAGTCTCACTCTCATGTTTTCCAAAATTCACAAGTTAGCATCAGGGACACAGCAGAGTACCATAAATTCCATCAACATAGCTCAAGCTAGAACAGTGAGGGTCAGTAATTAGCCCATATTGATCTTAATGGCTAATTACCTGTCTTAAACAGCATTACACAAAGTAATGAGCTAAGTTAATAACAAGTGTTTACACAAATGTACAGGAGAATACCAATCAGCTGAAGGCCAAACATGACCATGCTGTAACGTACAGAAGACTAATTGGTCACATTGCATCTCCTAGGCATTGCATGCATTCGGGTTATATAATATTAGGGGTCTATTCACAAAACTGCCGTAGGCAGTCGAGTGAATAACCGACCCGAAGTGAAGTGAGCCGAACGCTGTTCGGCTATTCACTTCAGGCTTGTACGGCTGATATCAGCCGTGTATCGGCTGAAATCAGCCGTACATCGGGTGGCTTCGGGTCGGCCAAACATGCTCGGCATGTTCAGCCGCCCCGAAGTGCAGAAGAAGTTCGACTCAGCCGATCCTACTCGCTACTGTTCGGCCTATTCTCATAGATGCCGAACAGCAGTGAGTGAATAGCCGAATGACGGAATAGAAAAACAGTTAAAAGTAGAAAAAAAAATAGAAAACAATTGAAATGATGGCAGATAGCAGAGGAAGCAATAGCTTATTTGCTATCTGCAAGGTTTTTTTTTAGTATTCTGACAGCTGCTGATCGAGCAGCGTAAAACTTTCCAGGAGAAAGTGTTTCTCTCCCGGGCGGCCGGGAGCCGCTATCTAATAGCGGGAGACTCCCAGAGCGTCCGGGAGAGTAATGACAGCATATGCCTTCAGCTCGACTGAGCCGCTCGGCCATAGTTAATTGCCCGTACAGCAGCCCTTCGGTTCTACTGAACCAAAGGGGTCCTGGGGTCGAAGCTAGCCGAAGGATCGGCCGAAGCTACGGCTAGATCCTTTGGCAGGTTTGTGAATAGTCCCCTTAGTCTCTAATAGGGATGCACCGATACCGATACAAGCATCGGTATCGGCGGCGATACCGAGTATTTGCATGAGTACTCGTGCAAATACCCTGATACATAAAACGAGTACCTGTGCCGCGTCCGCCATCTTCAGGGACACGAATCCGCCGCACACAGGACCTCCATCGCGTCTTCAATGAAGCAAGATGGCCGCGACCTCCTCTGTCATCTGCTCCATTCTGACCTCTTCTCCCGCTGATTGGCCGATTGGATGGATGACAGGCTTCCTCACCAGTCAGGAGTGACTGGTGAGGAAGCCTGTCATCATCCAATCGGCCAATCAGCGGGAGAAGAGGTCAGAATGGAGCAGATGTCACAGCTCAGTCATCTGCTCCATTCTGATCTCTTCTCCCGCTGATTGGCCGATTGGATGATTGACAGGCTTCCTCACCAGTCAGGAGTGACTGGTGAGGAAGCCTGTCATCATCCAATCGGCCAATCAGCGGGAGAAGAGGTCAGAATGGAGCAGATGACTAGGCTGTGACACGGAGTGGCTGAAGCAGACGGAGAAGACGACACAGCAGGTTAGTACTGTCGCACCTCATGGGGCTGGGCACAAAAATGCTGTTTCCCGGCATATATTATTTAAAAAAAAGAAAATAACTATGTAGATATTGCTAACTAAGGCTTGTATCCCCCTAGTGGTCAAAATAGAGGAGCACATGTCCAGACTGCAGACCAGAACACAGACTGGCACAGCTATATCCAATTCTGCATACCTGGCTTTATATTATAAGAAAATGTAATAATAATATAAAGCCAGTTATACAGAATTGGCTGTAGCTGTGCCACACTGTGTTCTGGTCTGCAGTCTGGACATGTGCTCATCTATTTTGACCACTAGGGGGATACAAGCCTTAGTTAGCAATGGCATGATAAATATTAATTTCATTATTCAATGTCTTTTTTTTAATATTATAACATTTAATGACATTTAAGACATTGAATAATGAAATTAATATTTATCAACCCATTGCTAACTAAGGCTTGTATCCCCCTAGTGGGGAAAATAGATTATCACATGTCCAGACTCCAGAACAGTGTATTATTGTATAGGTATGCAGAAGCTGTATCCAATTCTGCATACCTGGCTTTATATTATAAAGTTCTTATAATATAAAGCCAGGTATGCAGAATTGGATATAGCTGTGCCACACTATAGAGTGTTCATGTTCTTCATAATATTAAGAAACTGACCTAAAATCATGATTTTGTATTGCTTTAGAAAAAATGTGACCTGTCCCTTTAAGAAAAAGTATCGGTAATTGGTATCGGCGAGTACTTGAAAAAAAGTATCGGTACTCGTACTCGGCCTTAGAAAAGTGGTATCGGTGCATCCCTAGTCTCTAACAATGACTTTGTTCTGTGCAATAATATGTTTGATATGTTACCTCCTTGTCCGCATGTTTATAGGGTTAACTGCGGAGTTAACTGACCCCAGTGACAATCATTCTCTATCTACTGGCACTCAGATTTTTGTCCTGTGAGCTGGCAAATCTCTGTGCAGAGTGAGGCTGAGAGTTCCATTATCAAAGGGAGGGTTGTTAACCCTTGTCAAGTTTTAGAAGTCATTGTCCCTGCTAGGAAGTTTCACACTCTAATTGTCCTCGTGACAATTATTACAGGGACCAAAAGTGAGAGAAAAGTCAAAATTTTGGGATCTAACCGTTACCAGAATAGAGGGGAAATCTTCAAATACGGATCCTTGTTACAGTGAAAATTCCCCTCACATCCTAATGTGTTTATGAAGCAGGAAGTGAAGAGAAGTGATGTCACAGATGGCAAAAAATACTAGACAGATATTTTAACCCCTTAAGGACCCTTTCGCTGCCAAGGCCTTTTTTTTTCTTTTGTTGCTCACATGATATAATCCACATTTTAGGCCTGAAAATTACTTCAAACCCTCAAACATTATATATTTTCTGAAAGCTAAGATCCCGTGGAATTAAATGGCAGCAAAAAGTTGCACATTTTTATGTTGAATGATATTAACACAGCTCTTTATCAAACCCAAAATGTATTTAAAAAGGCACTTAAGTAAAATTTAGTGCCTCACAACACAATATAATATCAATTTTTTTAAATAAAATATAAAAGATGAGGTTACAATGAGTAAATAGCTACCCAGCATGCCCAGTTTAAAAATTGTGTGCAAATGAAATTTCAGTACCCCAAAAAGTCCATAGACGACGCTTTAAAAACCCCTACAGGTCATCAATTTAGAGACATGCATAAATATTGGCCCTAGAATTATTGCTCTCACTCTGGTGCGTGCGGCAATACCCAACGTGTAGCGCGATCAACGTTTTTCATTTACGTGAATTTGTTTTATTGTTGTTTTATTTATTGTTTTATTATTATTTCTACATTTATTTTATTTAATATTATTTTTTTTAACTTATTTTCTAACTTTTCTTTTAATTGCTATCACATAGGGGGCTTACAATCCCCCCATGTGATAGCATATTGGTGTTGACAGGTACTCTTTAAGGGGATACTAGGGTTCCAAAAGACCCCTAGTGTCACCTTTCCACTTTAAATAAGCTTTTGAAGTGCAGATCACACTTCAATAGCTTATTGCTGGGCTTCAGGAGCTGAGCAATGACAGCTCAGGGACCGGAAGTGATCCAATACGCGTCACTCCCGGGTCCCATAGAACAGGGAGGAGATTGGTGAATGGACGCTCTCCTCCACAGCTTCCCGCCGAGATGCCGGTCCCAGGCCCACAGGAGGGGCAGTGGAGCCTGGGAAACACGACAGGGTGTCGGGCGGGGCAGGAGGGGTGTGCGTGCAATTTACCAGGCTGCAGAAGTGATCTGACGGCAGCTGAGCTGCCGGGATCGCTTCTATTGTAAAGCCAACAGCTGGTTCTACAAATGTAAACACAGCTAAAGCTGCTGGGACTCAGTTTTAACGGGCCCGCGGCCAATGACGTACTTTGTACGTCACTTGGCGCTAAGAAGTTTAAATAGCATTGTTCTGCAGGTAATGCTCATGTGTATGGACATCATTTTCTTTTTACTTTTTTGTTATAGCTGAAGCTCTTTAAGATGTGTGAAACGTGCTGAGAATCATAGCCAATGTATATGAAGTATCTCATTTGGTTTTCCTCAGGTGTGTACTAATAGTACAAATGGGAATTACCCTAATCATCTGCATATGAACTGTGAAATAACGGGAAGGCCCTGCTGTATTGGAACAAAAGGAAGGTAAGGTATTATTTAATATTGCTATATTTGAGGACACATTAAATTAACTGCCTTTTCTTGTTTCATTGCTATAGTTGTAAAATATTTTCATGATAGTGTAGCGCTCCCCCTTCCCGGTCAGCGCTATCCCAGCACAGGATAACACTACTGATGGCTCTGAAGGGGTGTTCTACAGTAAAATAAACTAACGGATCTCCCTGTCTTTCCTCTATAAGAAACCTCTATTATGGATCCACAATACACCAGCACACCTTGAGTTACTAGGGTTGGTTGCTATGGGTTATGACAGCTCCGATTCTTCTTGTCCAGGGATACATTTACTCGCTTCTGCCCATCAGCACTTACCACCTTTCTGTTGAACGATTGAAGTGAGGTCCAGACTGTGGTTATGATGCTTGAAACTTTTATTGAAGAGAGGTAGAGGAGGGTTAGGATCATCCAGGCAGATGTAGACTCTATTACTTTTCAGAGAGAGTGGTTACAGCTTCCATGCACAGCAGGTCAAGCACCTGACACTGCATTACTTGAGGTAATAGTTACTGATCCTTGTCTTTAGCAGTAGCAACCATTGGACCAGCTGCCATCAGGCTCCAGGGTGATTCCATAGCTAGTCCCCAGACTTTGAGGGCTGGTCAACTCAGGCAGTCCAGCGCAGCCTCCCCGCAGGCAGGGCCTGGGGGAGGAAGAGAGAGCTCACATGGCCCACCCTGAGTATTTCCTCTCCAAGCATGTACCACTGGTTATCGTTCGACACTGATTGGCTGGGGAGGGATATCTACTCCTAGCAATCCCGTTGGCTGCTCTGTTCTATCACCAGGGCACAACCTGCAGTACCTCTGGCAGTAGACAGATGGCAAGCAATGATAGATTGTTTAGGGGGAGAACTAAATGAACCAAGACTACAAATTAGCATCAGACCACATACAATCTGATAAGCACTAAATTTAATAGCATCCTTTCCACTAGGGCCCCACAATACAAAGTCTTGCGATCTCTAACACTTTGTTAGGACACACAGTTTGGCACATCTGTTTAACAACAGATATGAAATCTGCCCGCACAGTACAGGGTAATTATGGCAAATGCAACTCCCCAGCCCCCTCATAAACATTACATAGCATGGGGCCCCCTCATAAACATTACAGAGCAAAGGAAACACTAGGTAGGATTTTTATGTCTTTTGAGTTCTCAGAAAAGAACATTTATAAAAGGTAAGCAGAACATTTCTAATATTTTGTTAAAGTTATGCTATGTGAATATGTAATAAATATAAAGTGTTCTCTAAATTTGGCTGCAAAAGTGGAAATACACTTTAAGGCTGTGGCTTGTGGAATCAATGGAAAAAGTGAAGGCTCACGTTCAAGTAACAAAGGCTGTGCAGAGAGAACACAATAAGATCACACTGGTATAGTCTGGTGAACCTCTGTAGATAACAGAGACCACAGTATCATGACTACTGCATCCTGAGTTAAAACAGTCTCATGCAGGAAGGACTTATTTCCTAAAATAGCCCCTATTGTAAATAGAGATGTGTGTTCTCTGCTGTCTACAGAGTTCTGTCTGATTACACCACAACAATGTCACTGATTTCTGCCTCTGTAATATAGAAGTGAGCCTTGTGTCTCCCTGTTTAGAACAGCACATGCACGGGGGGAAGGGAGAAGAGACTATGGGGTCTATTCACGAAGCTGCCGAAGGATCTGGCCGTAGCTTCGGCCGATCCTTTGGCTAGCTTCGGCCCCAGGACCCCTTCGGTTCAGTAGAACCGAAGGGGTGCTGTACGGGCTATTCACAATAGCCCGTACAGCTCCCGATCATGGCCGAGCGGCTCAGCCGAGCCGAACGCATATGCATCGACTCGGCTGAGCCGGGCTGAAAGCCGAAAGCCTGCTTCTGACAGCTGGGCGGAGCCAGCCATGATCTTACGGCTGGCTCCGGCCACTTGCAGTGAGATCAGCGTCCCTGGTTACCTGCTAACCAGGGACACTGATCTCTAAACAGCTAACTCTCCCTGGCGCCCCGGGAGTCTCCTGCTCCCGGCCGCCAAGGAGAGAAACACTGCTGTGTCCTTTTTTTTTTATTCTGACACAATCGATGTCAGAATAGAAAAAGAAAACTAGCATTGTACCCGCCCTCTGCTGCAGTTCCCCATCAGGCCCATCAGCAGAGGGCGGGTACAATGCTAGTTTACTATTGGCTATTGCAAATTGAAATAGCCAATAGTAATGTCCCAATGCTTTTCAATGGGAATTTCTTTTTTTTTTTCTGACATCGCTACGTGTCAGAATAAAGAAAAAAGGACACAGCCCTGTTTCTCTCCTTGGTGGCCGGGAGCGGGAGGCTCCCAGAGCGCCCGGGAGAGTTTTTTTATTTTTTTTTACAGCAGCAGAGGCGCCGGACAATAGCAAACTATTGGGCGGAGCTAGCTGTCACTGCTAGCTCCGCACAATCGAATGCCGAATCTTTAAGAATAGCCCGAACAGCAGTGAGTAGCCTGCCGGAGGTTCGGCTCAGCCGATCCAGATGTTGGATAGGCTGAGTCGAACTCTTTCTGCACTTTGGGTCGGCCGAACATGCTGAGCATGTTCGGCCGACACGAAGCAAGCCGATGTACGGCTGAAATTAGCCGTACCAGCCTGAAGTGAATAGCCGAACAGTGTTCGGCTCACTTCACTTCAGATCGGTCATTCACTCTGCTGTCCTCGGCAGCTTCGTGAATAGACCCCTATGTTTCAATGTGGAGCATGCTGCATGAGTTTACCAATCGTTCTTTTTATCTGGCAAGAGCCTGCAGCCTGCTAAGCTTTTCAGGACTGTGAGTAAACAAACATGCATGAAAAGCACATGTAGAAAAAGTATTTTTGTTCTGTAATTAGAAATGTCTGGTTAAATGTAAAAAAAGTTTGTGTAGTGAAAAAATACAACTTTTAGATCCACAACACAAACAAGAGCAATACTATTCGTTGAAACGTAGTAATTCTCCACCTCTTATGAGCTAAGATTAGATCAGTTATTTTCTAATACGCATTTAGGAAGTTCTGACCAAACATGGGAAAATTCCAGAAGCTGAACATCCCTCTGAATAGATGGATATCAGATTACTACAAAGAAGTTTGTCTGTAAATTACCATTAAAGGAGAACTATGGGGTTAAGTCTTTTCCCCATAGTTCTCCTTAGGACAGACTCTTGGTAAAAGATTTAACCCTTGGAACCCCTACACTTTACTTAGAAACAAAAATATGGGGGGGGCTTACACCTTTTCCAAGGGTCTATAGCCTCAGTGAGCTTTTCTGCCTATCAGAGCCCCTTTTCAGAGAAAGTACCAGTGTTAGACAGTACTTCTCTTCCTCTAGCAGCAATGAATTCAAGATTAGAAAACCATACACACAGCCAAGTTGGTACAGGGAAACTGACTGAGGTTGCCAGAATTTCCTTGCAGATAGGCCGAGCTAGCAGTGATATCACCGCTGGCTCCACCTATCTGTTGACAATCGTCTGGCACCTGTCAAATTGCTATTGAAAGGTCCTGGCCAAATGACAATAAATGGGCAGAGCCAGCCGTGACATCACGGCTAACTTTGCCCATTTGTTTTCATGCAATGACAGCCCACTGTTCTCAAATGACCTGTGAACAATGGCCTGTCATTGCATGAAAGCAAATGGGTGGTGCACGGCTGGCACCGCCTATTTGTTGTCATTTGGCCAGGATCTTTTAATATCGATTTATCGGCCAAATGTCAACAGTTAGGCGGAGCTTGCTCGGCCTATCTGTCCACACCTGTCAAAATGCTCATTTTACGGCGGGAGTTCGTCGCATGTAGTCGGCAGTTGTCAGGACTATTTTTATTTCGACGAGTCGGCGAAGGTGTGGACATCGCCGGAGGACGTGATTGACCTTGGATTATGTCGTTGGGTCATTTAAATTTTTTTTACCTCTTATTCACAAGGAGGGGGGGGGGGCAGCATCTGGGTGCCCCCTTTATGAAATTTACCCCTATCAAAATAAGCCCCCCTGCCCGCAGACCCCCACAACCACCAGGCCAGGGTTGTGGGAAAAAGGCGGAATGGGGACAAGGTGCTTTTCCAGGGGGGAGCCCTTGGAAAGCACCCTTAAAATGCTGAGGGCATGTGGCCAATTCTGATGCAATTGGGGTTGATGTGCTTGCTCGTATCCCCCCCCCCCCTTTCTCCCGCCCCGC
>NW_017307864.1:320154-320923 GCF_000935625.1 Nanorana parkeri
GGTATGTGTTCGCTCACCTCCCGATCTACTGAGCCGACCTGTGACAGTCTCATTGTCACAGGTCGGCTAGAACTATGAGGTGAGTGAAAAGCACTGACCTCATAGTTCTCCTTTAATACAGACTCTTGGTAAAAGATTTAACCCTTGGAACCCCTACACTTTACTTAGAAACAAAAATATGGGGGGGGCTTACACCTTTTCCAAGGGTCTATAGCCTCAGTGAGCTTTTCTGCCTATCAGAGCCCCTTTTCAGAGAAAGTACCAGTGTTAGACAGTACTTCTCTTCCTCTAGCAGCAATGAATTCAAGATTAGAAAACCATACACACAGCCAAGTTGGTACAGGGAAACTGACTGAGGTTGCCAGAATTTCCTTGCAGATAGGCCGAGCTAGCAGTGATATCACCGCTGGCTCCACCTATCTGTTGACAATCGTCTGGCACCTGTCAAATTGCTATTGAAAGGTCCTGGCCAAATGACAATAAATGGGCAGAGCCAGCCGTGACATCACGGCTAACTTTGCCCATTTGTTTTCATGCAATGACAGCCCACTGTTCTCAAATGACCTGTGAACAATGGCCTGTCATTGCATGAAAGCAAATGGGTGGTGCACGGCTGGCACCGCCTATTTGTTGTCATTTGGCCAGGATCTTTTAATATCGATTTATCGGCCAAATGTCAACAGTTAGGCGGAGCTTGCTCGGCCTATCTGTCCACACCTGTCAAAATGCTCATTTTACGGCGGGGGGTTGGGGCACGTGGTAGCGAGGT
>NW_017307864.1:321300-325750 GCF_000935625.1 Nanorana parkeri
ACTGGTTTAATAATTAATTGATTATAGGTTTGGTTGGGAATTTTGGTGGACCTCACACTTTTTTTCATTTTTTTTTAACCACTTCAAGACCAGGTGTTTAGACCCCCTTCCTGGACAGGCCATTTTTCAGTATTCAGCGCTGCGGTACTTTGACTGACGTTTTTTTCCGTCATGCAACGATGTACTGAAACAAATTTTATACCATTTTTTGGGGACATATAGAGCTTTACTTATGTCAAGCTTTAAAATTGCGCGCACCCGCGAAATCGCAGAAAACTACCATACCCAAAATTGGCCATAGGCGACACTTTAAAAGCTTTTACCGCTCATCAGTTTAGTGTTATCAGTGATTGATGGACCTAGACTTATTGCTCTCACTCCGACGTTCGCGGCGATATGTAACATGTGCGGCGTAATGGGTGCAATCGTCTTTTTTGCACGTATGTGCCCCCGACACATGTTTGCATGCGTGTATGTATGGGTCGGGACTTTAAAAAAATGTTGTTTTTTTTATTCTTTTTTATGCATAACTTTTTTAAATTTTTTTTGGGGGGGGGACTTACATTTTTTTTTCCTTTTTTTTTTTCCCCACTAAACTTTATTGCTATCACATACAAGCAGCTTCGTGAATAGACCCCTATGTTTCATGGGTAAGGGTATTGTATAAAACGGGTATTATATCTCCCCCTAGTGGCTCAATATAGCTTCAATCCAGGGATTTATTAATGAATTTTGTAACCTACTATCTGTGAATATTGGGCTTTAATTGTTTTTAGAATCTTAGGTATCCAGCCACACAGTTCAGTTTTTATACTTTTTATTAACTACTCCATTGTTTTATTTCAAATTTTATTATTGAAATTCCTGTCAGCCCCCCTGTAGGTCAATCCAATATGAATCAGCACTCTTTCATACTACAATCAGACTTGAGAAAGAAGCTTTATACCTCGTATAGCATTGCTTAAATCTTCTTTGTCATGTGCCCAAAGTCCTTGGCTGAAGATTGCCATCTGCATACCTTACACCTTAAGCTGAGTTCACTCCCATACTGATGTGTACTGGTACTGGCACCAACATAGCACACCAAGTGGTTTGAAGCTTTTAGTTGCTATTAAAATGACTTTTAATTCACAAGACCTGTGCCCTTTCTACTTTGATTTTGCCATTACTGGATATTACACGATCTTAAGGAGCAGCCAGACTTTCCACCTTCTCTATGGAATGATTTAATGACTATAGGGGTTTGACCCTTTTCCACAGTACATTGCACTTTCTGCTACGTTTTAAAGACTATATTACACTATTTTACATTTGAAAATATATGTCCGTACTCTTAGTTGCATTTCATGTTATTATTTACCTTGCTGTACTACAATTCATTCCTGTGGAGAGCTGGTAATCCATCATAGCATGGAGTATGAACTATCCATAGGACTTAATGAGAGTGCACAACACATGCGTGTCCCAGCTCTGAACATTTCAACAAATGGTTCTCTGGTGTCTGCGGTGCAGTATTGCTTGAAAAAAAACAAAAAACATTTCATGCACAATAAATTATAAGCCTGACGTCTGCAACTCTTACTTTCATAAACCCCTTTAAGATTGAGGATTCAAATGTGACTGACTGACTTGCTTTTAGTTTACAGACATTTGTAAAAATCTTAATGTTTTTAATTCTTTTGATCATTGTAACATCTTCTTTAACATGACCCAGTGTTTTGAATTATAGTGGGTTCTAAAAAAAACCTTGTGTCTTCAGGTACCTTCACTGTAGTGAATACTATCATTTAAGATGCTTGCATAAATTTCACATCACAATTGAGGCTTATAGCCCTTCCCTAAAAATGTGTTTTACATAAAACTATATTTACCATTTGATAATCATCTGTGTTCATGTAGTTTATTTTTAGTTTATAAAACTGACTGACAAAAGGGCTGTAGCTGTGTTTATGCAAGCATTGCATCATATTATGTTTTCTTATTTTTTTGCATTCCACTTGGAGATACGGATCTGGGGTTTTTTTTTTGTTTTTTTTCTTAAGAATATCCATTTTAGAAACCAAGATAATACTAAGAACAAAAAAACTGTGTTGGGTAGACAAGAATCTTCAGGTGCAGAATTTTTATGTTTAGTTGCAAAGCTTAATAGTGTTCAAAACCCCGGGACAATGTTTTAAGCATATACTGTATGAAGTAACTTAAGATTTGTTGTAAAGGAAACATTTGAACAGAGTTTCTGGCACAACCAGTTATTAAGTGTCAAGAGGCAATTACTTTTTTCACACATTGGCAGTTCATGTTCAAAAGCATTGTTCATTTAATAAATGACATGCCTTGTTAAAAATGTTTTACTTGTTCTGAAAGTTGTCTTCCTGTGAAAGTTACAAAATAATTTCAAGGAACTTTATATGTAATATTTGGTTGTAATACAGGTTGCAAATATGTTTTTTTAATTTTGCTTAAGATGTTGTACTGATGTCATAATCTTTCTTTAGCTGTAAAATAACATCAAGAGAATACTGTGAGTTCATGAAAGGATACTTCCATGAAGAAGCAACATTATGTTCACAGGTATACTTTGTCGCACTGAATTTTAAGTTATAAAAATATACACCGTACACTGAGAATATGCTGTCATTTTCTGTTTTTGTTAGCTGAATAACATGTATTCTACTTGTCTTAGAAAAGAAGTAGAATGCATGTATACTTTAAAATGTGCGGGTGTAAGAATGAGGTTTGGGAATATCATGGGATGGTAAGAAAATGTGCCCATTACAAAAACCACCTATCCTCGATGACACCAGCTCATGGGTTCTATAGTAAGAGGTCACAGAGCCAATAGAAAGTTGAAAATTGCATTAAACTGTCAAATGAGCATTGATAGCAATGCACTAAAATATGAGTATACTTTATTATATTAAATAGTGTTTAGAATCACAACTGTTTGTTATTATCAGGGAAATACTTTAAGTAGTATTAACCCCTTCGTGACGGGAAACGTACACTGTACGTCCCTGCCACAAAGTGCCCAAATGACTGATCACGTACACTGTACATGATCAGCTATTTGGAGCTGTCAAAAGCCGGTAACCGCTGACATCAGCGGTTACTGTTCATTAATGGATGCCTCAGTATCGAGGCATCCATTAATGAAAGAATTAAGCCTTGACAGATACCTGATCACTTGTAGTGATAGGGTATCTCACAATAATAGCTGTGCAGTATTTACCACACTGACTTGACGCATCACTGTTTGACAGCTGAACACACAGGGATTAAGAAATTCATTGTTATGCTTTATGCTACATGTTTCAGCAATAAAAACATTTACCAAAATGTTTCTTTGTTGAAACATTGTATCAGATTTCTAATCATTCTGGGAACGATCAGAAGTCTTTAGTAAGATCTGATCCTGACATGCTGCATTTCAGGATCAGTCACATGCTGCATTTCAGGATCAGTCACATGCTGCATTTCAGGATCAGTTATTGGCTGTTTGGAGCAGCCTAATAATAACCAAAAATAAAAAAATTATCAAGCAGACATAGTGAGATCCATTCACAATGATTGCTTGATATAATTGGGGGGAAAAAAAGTGCGTCAGTCATCAACGAACAAAAACTGAAAAAAAGCTCAGTCATGAAGGGGTTAAAGGGAGGAGATTGGTGGCAGAGGAGCCATAGGCTCCTTCTGCCGTCAGTCAACCTGTTGGGTGGAGAGGAGCAGCATGGCCTGCCGCAGGTCTGTGTGACAGACACAGCTACTGCGGGCATGGCCGAGAACGAACACGCATGGGTGCCTTCACAGCAGCCGCTTAGCTGATGTAGAAACCCGTGCAGGGGGCTGGGGAGACAGTAATGCGGTATAATGCAATTTAAACATTAAAAAAAGAAATAAAAACAGAGTTGCATACCATCTGTGCCTCCCTTTCATACACAAAAAAGAGCAAGGTTTAATCTCACCTTAATTCACCAGGTATGAACAGTTAGCCCCATTTTATTTGCCTGATTTGTTAATCCCAAAGAACAGAGGAATTAACTCAAAATCAAAAGTATGGCAGTGGGACATTCCATTCTATTACATTGTAAATAATAATAAAAAAAGCGGTCGCCTATATACAAAAACAAAACAGAGGATAAGGCCAAACAATTCTTCCAGACTCTTGTAACCCTGGCCCAACTCCATGATCATCTTAAAATGCGTAGTCAGTTTGATTACCTAAACAGCAAGCAATGTGGCTCCCTTGCTACTGGGACTAGGATGATCCTATTTGTTTGGATACAATCCATAACAAGCCAAAAAGAAAAGACACAGGAATGCATACTTCTCTTTGCATTATACAAAGCACTATGCAAGCAGCATCTGTATCTGGGCTGGGCTGATGCAGAGGTAACAGAAGCTCCCTTCTCAGGCCCCTTAAGGGGGGGGGGGGGGGTGACGGGCAACGAAG
>NW_017307864.1:325842-331675 GCF_000935625.1 Nanorana parkeri
CCTGCCCTGCCCCCTTGTGGGGTGGGGGGGGGTTACAGCTACAGTAGGAGCCTCTCCTGACTCTGTGGCCTGCTGTTTCCTGCTGTCTGCAAGACCATGCTGTTAGACAGACAGCCCAACCCTGCAGATTATTCAGGGAGAGAAGATCCTAGCTGACACTTGTATGTGGAAGTCTACAGGAAACCCATTCATAGTGATTAATCTCTGCTGTTTGATTCTGATCACTTCCTGCAATACAAGGGAATACAAACATCTTGAAGAAGCTTTACATTTGTATGACCACCCAGACTAGGCTGTTGTAAAAATAGCAACAAGGCCCAGCAAAAACACCACAGCAATAGGGCAGAGGGGAAAGTAAAAAGGACTAAATTACATTATTAAAAAGTCATGCCATATGCAGCTGGAGTCATTCATATAACTTTAGTGAAGTTCGTAACATCATGATGACTGGACTATGTTAACTGGAATACCCATACGGATATAACTGCTGAGATAGTCTGATTGCATACATTGTTAAAAAACATTTATGGTATATATTGTGTATGTGATTATGCAAATACATCTGTATATTATTTCAGGTACATTGCATGGATGATGTGTGTGGTCTCCTGCCATTCTTGAATCCAGAGGTTCCAGACCAGTTTTATAGGTTGTGGCTTTCTCTCTGCCTTCATGCTGGGTACGTTATATTAGCTCTGAGCCATCCAAGTATTAATATTGTAGTGTTCACCCTAAAACAAACCTGTCAAATGAGCAACGTTCTCAAACAATGTATCCCCACACAGCTACCTCCTCATGTATCACTTGTCCCTCCCTTTTACATTGTAAGCCCTTAGGGGCAGGGCCCTCCTTACCATCTTGTCTTGAATTGTTTTGTGATTGTAATGTATTCCTTATATTGTAAAGGGCTGCACAAACTGTTGGCGCTATATGAATCCTGTATAATAATAATGATGATAATGAGGCTGCCATTGCCTATGTGATCGTTTAAGTAGGAGGCAAATCAGCATTTTTGTATACATGTCCATGGTCAATTATTCCAATTATTCCAAGTATAGAAACAAGTATGGCAGCATGACAGCCAGGCATTTTCAAAGGGACAACTAAGCAACTGCAGCTTTCACATTTTCTTATAGCTGTTCTGTATTTTTGATATTGTAGAGTATTGGACAGATGAGAGTGGCACAACAGTTGGATAAGTCCAGGAAAGAGTTTTGTTTGTCATAACACAAAGGAAAAAGCCAACATGTTCCAGGGGCTCAGAAAGCTGAAAAACGAGATAACAAAAAATAATATTAGCTAGGTATCCAAAATTGTAAAAAAAATTATTCAATTAAAATACATAAAATAATACTGATAGTTGTTTAAGTTGTTAAAGATTAAAGCTCAACTCTAAATGGAATTATATTCCACTAATCAGACTCATTTTTCGTTATAAAATCCTCTTTCATTACTAAAAAATAATAATAAATAAAATTAGCTACCAACAGTAAAGTGGAAGTGTTTGTCTCTTGCTGTTACTTTAGATTCTTTGCACATCAGCTAACTTGTGTTAATTTATGACAGGATGCTGAATGTTTAATACAAATTATGAAAGACACACAAAGCAAAATTCCAGCGGCATTCGGCTATTCACTCACTGCTGTTCAGCATCTATAAGAATAGACCGAACAGATCCATTGTCTACATTTTAAGTGGGATTACCGGGAATCTTACCAGTGCCATCTTTCTGCCCTACAGAGCCGAGGTAATCTTATTATGCTTATACGATTTGCTGCGAACATAGAAAGTATGTTTCAGTAATAAATCTAGATTACTGTTGGTCACATCACGTTTGGATGTATACAGGCTAATCAAATAATAAAGGGTGTTATACATATACAAGTGAAAATACTTTCTGCCTATGGGAGTGCAGGCTGTTTTTGGCTTTGATGCCTGGTTACATTAATAGTGAATTAAACAATAGTGAACATTGCAGTTTTTATACATTCTGCAAAGGTACCTTAGTGAAAATTGTAAACATTTCAAACACTTGCTGTGTAGGATGACTTGTGCCTTCCTTGTCATACTGGCCCACTCCTACCATGTCAGTTGCACAGAGCAAATCAATCAGACAATTGGTTTGTTAAGTATGGGCCTTTAAAGCATATCCAAACCCCAAAACAAAATATTCTGTTGCAGCTTACTATTCCTTGGATGTAGTCACTGCATTAGTTTTCTTTTTCAGGTGTTTTCCCTTTAAATGAGAAGTATTGGGGGAGTAATGCGGTGCTACAGTGCTGCAGGTGTCACACGGCAGCACTGTAGATCGATAATTGAGCGATCTCAGCTCAGTCTTCTCTCTGCAGAGAGCAATGGCTGTCATTCACCGCTCCCCACAGGAATTTTCCCTCCTCTCTGTCTATTTCTTTAGTGCTCACCTGAAGGACAGGGAAGGGGACGGGCACAGCTGGCTCTGGCTCTAGAGAGGCAGAGCCAGTTGTCAATCAGGCATTGGGGAGAATCCTGACAATATTGTCGGGATCCTTCCCAGCTGCAGCGCGGTTCTGCGCTGTCAACATATAGCAGGCAGGAGCCTGCTAGATGCTGAGTTTGGGTCACAGGAGGACATGTAAATGTACTCATGCGACCCAAAGGAGAAATAAGCCAAAAAAAAAGGTTTCTAAGAATATCACACTTTCTGTACTTGGGTGTCTTTTCTTGCTCCTCCTCTATATCTGTGAAGGAAGTCATAGGTTTCAAGAATAAAATTAGATAAAATTAGATTTTAGTTTCCAATGGATGAAACAGAGGATGTGTTGAAAGAAATTTGAAAAGGTAACCATGTTGGTTGAGCATCAGGGAAAAGAGTTGTGTGCTGTCCAGGTGAGCAAGGGATTGGGTAATTAAAGTTATTTTTACTGGTACTCTAGGCATAAACAAGCATGTAATCCTTGCAGTGCGGAGAAAGCCCCACTGCAGAGGTACTTTTTGTTTTTCCTGGATTTAGGTTAGCTATCCAAGCAAAGCCCTAAATCTGGGAAATGCATTGACAGAAATACAAATTTGTAGGTTAAACAGCGTATGTATTTAACCCTCGTATGTATTTTCCACTGCGACCATGTCCTATAATTTTATTTTATATATTGTATTTTATTTCCTACAGAAGTTATAGTTTGGTATTTTTATGATTTACTAGGTTGGACCGGCTGGATCTCAGTTTGGAATCTTGGCCTGCCTTTTTGTTGAACTCTTTCAAAGTTGGCAGATTCTAGCAAGACCATGGAGAGCTTTCTTCAAGTTGCTTGCTGTTGTCATCTTCCTATTCACTTTTGGACTCCTCCCTTGGATTGACAATTTTGCTCATATTTCTGGCTTTATTAGTGGCTTCTTTTTATCGTTTGCATTTCTTCCGTATATTAGCTTTGGTAAATTTGACTTGTACCGGAAGAGATGCCAGATAATTATATTTCTACTCATATTTTTTGGACTGTTCTCTGGCCTAGTGTTTTTATTCTATTTTTACCATATCAAGTGTGAATGGTGTGAGTACCTAACCTGTATTCCATTTACAGATAAGTTTTGTGAGAAATATGACCTTGATGCACAACTTCTTTGACACCGACAAGAGATTTTTATCTAAGCAATGTTTTTAAGATATTTTTTATGTTTTAGAAATATGGTGTTATATGGTTATTATTAAAGGTACTGAAAGAAAATAACAGTTATTATATCCCACAAGAGATGAAATAAGATTATTACTTGGTAGTTAACCATATTGGCACAATAATCAAAAAGTAACGCGTATACGGAGAGATCATCTTTTGCTATGCTGTGGGAATTAATTGTTTTTATCCATATCTATATTAAAAAGTATATCTAATGTGCACATTGTTAATTTAATCTGTATATATAGCATTTGATAACCTTTGCTAAAATGTGTCTCAGATTATTTTACTATCTGAAAACAGTATTTTTTCATTGTTCACTTTTACTGGACAACAGTGTGACGTCTTTTTGATGAACTAATTTCATTGCTAGGTTTTTAAATATATTTTTACTGCAAGCAAAGCTGCAGTAATCAAACCACAGGGTAGCGTTTTAGCTGCTTTGTCTGTTACAAAATAATTAAAAAAAAGTATTGCATACATCATCTTTTAAACACTCATTTTGGAATATTTGCAACATTTCTACAAGTATGGACACCATAATAAAACAGAAGACTTTACTTGGCACCACTTACTTGTTTGGCTCTTTATTAAACTGCATTATTTAACACAGCGTATCCTAATTCAGTCCCAAAGGACCAGCAACAGGTTTTGTTTTTAGGCCTCATTCACACGAGAAAAGACCGGCACGTACAGCTCCATCCTGCATGCACGGCTGTATCGGGCAGCTCCCGTAAAGGACAGGAGGTGCTGCGTGTGATTAGTACACAGCCCCTGTCCTTCTCTATGGGAGTACGCGGCCATGTGCCGCCCTACGCTTCCCCGCCCTGCACGTCTGTGCGGGTGTCCGTACTTGTACGCTGACCGAATGGATCCTGTCTGCGTCCGAGCCGGGACACCCGCACCCGTAAGGACCTGCACTTGGGGTGAGCGTAAGGTGACGTATGGCACGTACTCCCATAGAGAAGGAGAGGGGCTGCGTACTAATCACACGCAGCACCTCCTGTCCTTCCCGGGAGCTGCCCGATACGGCCATGCACGCAGCACGGAGCTGTACGTGCCGGCCTTTTCTCATGTAAATGAGGTCTTCCGGGTAAATAAACAGCTATGGTTAGTATTCACAGTTTAATTGGCACACACTAATCATTTCAACCTATAAGAGCAGCTCTGGAAATGCCAAAAGATAAAGAAGTACTAAGAGATAAAAAAAGATATGACTTAGACGTTGGTTAAAGAGAAACTATATTGGTCAATTAGACTACCTCCTGATTAGCTAGAATATAAATTTACCTGGCTATAAAAATATTTTTTAGTCCTGACTTTAATTTTTTTTAAATGCGTACAAAATGCATTGCTTTAAGGCAGTCCATTCATCTTAATGGTGCAAATATTTTAGAGGCACTGGGAGGAGTCTCTTGCTATGCTTTATGATAGATCTTGACTTCTCAGTAGCTCATTAGCTTTTGGTCAGGCAGCTCAAAGACGCACAGTCTCCAAAAGAAGGTACTGGGTGCAACTGTGGGACAGAAAATAGAAGAGCCCCAGACTGAAACGGATGTTAGAATCCATGAAACAGTTTAACCAGTTGACATCCGCAGTGTTAAACCCCCTTCCCATCCAGGCCATTTTTCAGTATTCAGCGCTGCGGTACTTTGACTGATATTTATTCCGTCATGCAACGCTGTACTGAAATGAATTTTATACCTTTTTTGGGGACAGATAGAGCTTTATTTTGGTGGTATTTATTCACCACTGGGGTTTTTATTTTTTTACTATATTAAGGAAAAATTACCAATTTTTTTTTTTTTAAAAAACAGTTTCCCCTATATTAAATGATAAAACATTTATTATTACCCAATTTATTGGTAAAATATAAAAGATGGGGTCACGTCGGGTAAAAAGACACCAAACATGATAAGCCTTAAAATTGCGCGCGAAACCTCAAAAAACGATAATACCCAAAATTGGCCATAGGCGACGCTTTAAAAGCTGTTACCGCTCATCAGTTTAGTGTTATCAGTGATTGATGGCCCTAAAATGATTGCTCTCACTGCGACGTTCGCAGCGATATGTAACATGTGTAGCGCAATTGTAATTTTTGCGTGCTGGGGCACCGGACGCGTATTTACGTTTATAGGCGCGTAAACGTGGGGGTGGGGGAGTTAAACATTTTGGGGGGGTTTTTT
>NW_017307864.1:331748-333507 GCF_000935625.1 Nanorana parkeri
TTATCAGTGATTGATGGCCCTAAAATGATTGCTCTCACTGCGACGTTCGCGGCGATATGTAACATGTGTAGCGCAATTGTAATTTTTGCGCGCTGGGGCACCGGACGCGTATTTACGTTTATAGGCGCGTAAACGTGGGGGTGGGGGAGTTAAACATTTTGGGGGCGGGGGGGGTTTACTTTTTTTATATTTAACTCGTGGTATACTGTGGCAGTAGCTCGCGGTATACTGTGGCGTCTCAGTATACCACAAAATGTAGCTCGTGGTATACTGAGCTTAGGGTGACGGGAGGACGCTAGTTTGTGTCCTCCCGTTACCCTAAGGAGAACTATGGGGAAAATCCTTAACCCCATAATTCTCCCTTAAGAAAGATCTCTCAGAGGTACTCCAAGTATAATTCAAAAATAGTTCACAGCAAAACATGCTTGGTACACAAAAGTAGCTTAGTATTTAAATTGTTGTAAGGAAAGAAAACTAATAGAAACTTTCACTGGTCTCTGTGTCCGCTATGGAGGATTAAGGCACAGCTTGCATCCCGTAGCCACCATTTACTGTAGAAAAATTAGCACTGCAGAAAAAAGCATTTCAATTATCATGAGAGCCCAATAGCCAAAATAGTTTCTAGTTTTGAATATATTGGGAAGAGTTAACATTTTCAAAACCTTTTATTTTTGTTTGTGACGCCCATTGGGAAGATTCTTCTACTATTTCCTGTCTCTGTGACATCCGAACAACAAATGGGAGTACAGTTGTCAGCAGAAGAGGAAGGGACACACAGCAATAAAATCATGCTACTAAAACTGACTGTTGTCTGTGTCCCTGCTGAAGAGATTCCCCATCACTTTCTGTGTGAACAGTAAATGAGGGGAAAGCAGATGTGAGAGAGGATCTGAATACTTGGACCTGACATCACACAACTGGCCACCACAGTTACATGAGGGCAGTGGCACGTAAGAATTTGGTAGCTGAAGCTTTGGTTTAATCAGGGGCAGACTGGCCTGCTGAAAGACCAGAGGATCTGGGGTGGGCCCAGAGTATGTGGGGGAAACTTTTATTAAAAAGTACCTCGTGGGGGAGTCTGCCATTTCTATTTGTCATTTCTACTTCTCAATGTCATCCCGGCCTCCTTCATTGATTGTTCCGCCCGCTGCCATGTAATTCCCATCTATTCTCACTGTGCACAGCAACTTCAGCAAGTCTCTATCATGATAATGACGGCTGCCACCTGGCTGTGACCCACCCTGCATCTTCCGCTATGCCTGAGTGGGCTGGCTTTGTGGGCTGAGTGTACAGAAAGGATGGTGGCATACTATTATGTACACATAACACAAAACAAATAGATAATATGAAAATCACCAGCCGTGGCATATGGTATCCAAATTATATTGAATGAATCGTGCACAGGCATTGGTGAACCTGGACAAAAATGTTTAAAATGCACCTAAACACAAAAAGAAGAATACTAGAAGGTTAGTTGTCTGACTCCCAAAATTGTGTGGTTGGGACATTAGATTGTGAGTTCCTGCAGAGGACAGTTGTATTCTGTAAAGCATTGTGCAATGTGTCAGCTTTATATAAGTAAGGGAAATTTACAAAAATGGGCTTTGGGTAAACATAGTTTAAAGTAAGGGCCGGATCAACATAGGGGCAGTTGGAGTTCAAGCTACAGGCCAGCCCCTGCAAATAGGCCTGGCCGAACCAAGGCGACAGAGTCGCGGTCGGGCCGAGCTGACCCGGATCGCGGCCGGGCCGAGCTGAC
>NW_017307864.1:333577-356015 GCF_000935625.1 Nanorana parkeri
CTCTCCTGAGACCCTGGAGACATCAGGCCGCGAACCCGGAGCAACACAAAATATTTAGCTTCATATTATTCTGCATTGCTGTATAAAGTATTGCTGGGATTTGTAGTCCTCTATAGCTGATGGTATTATTCTGCAGTGCTTTACAATGTATTGCTGGGATTTGTAGTCCTTTGTAGCTGATGGTACTATTCTGCATTGCTTTACAATGTATTGCTGGTATTTGTAGTCCTCTGTAGCTGATGGTATTATTCTGCAGTGCTTTACAATGTATTGCTGGGATTTGTAGTCCTCTGTAGCTGATGGTATTATTCTGCAGTGCTTTACAATGTATTGCTGGGATTTGTAGTCCTCTATAGTTAGTGGTAATATTCAGCATTGCTGTATAATTTATTGTTGGGATTTGTAGTCCTCTATAGCTGGTGATATTCTGAATTTTTGTGTAATGTTTTACTAGGATTTGTAGTCCTCTATAGCTGATGATACTCTGAATTTCTGTGTAATGTATTACTGGGATTTGTAGTCCTCTATAGCTGGTGGTATTCTGCATTGCTGTATAATGTATTGCTAAGATTTCTAGTCTCTCTACAGCTTGAAGTCAGTGGCAAATCTACCATTATCGCAGCTGCAACCGGGCCTTGGCGCTCCACCACTGACTCATAGCTGTAGAACTTCCTGTTGCATCTCTGGGACAGGAAGTGAAGGGGAATTTCCTGAATAGTACAGACAGCAATAACTAACCTGCCAGGGTAAAAGTAACACTAATTTTGGCTATAAATACACTTTAAAGCAGGCCATACACTGCCCTAATTTCTTCTCAGGCCTGTTTGGTCACAATTCGAGCCATGTTGGACAAAAGGTTCGTTTTTCAACAGACATTTGTTGAAGGAGCCGTCTGAAAATCTTCGCCAAAACAGTAACTGCAGCTAATCAGGTGGGTGTGCTGCTGTCAGAACAGTGGCAGCAGCTGATGCAATAGCTTGGTGGGGTTGATTTCTCCTGGGGAATTGAGTGCTGGTGTATGGCCAGCTTTAGGCACACAATGCGTTAGTTGACAGGAGAAAAAAGATTTTGTGACACGTGTGTGGTCCATGCAGATGGTAAAAGAACATGGATAAAATACAATTCATTCATCTACTTTTGAAGGGAATGTTTGCTGGAACTGCACCAAATAAGGATGAATTGGTAAATGTCATATTTGGTTTCTGTTGCTTATTCTTCTAATGTGATGGATCTGAATTTGTAACCTAATTTATGAAGTAAATGTACAAGTAGTCTGTGTTTTTGTATTTATTTATTTTTTCATTTTGCTTCCGTCTGTTTCTGTTTTATTAATTTGGCATAAACAAAATGATTGCATTCATACGGCTTTTGTGATTAAGAAAACGACTTACACACACTTGTGACTTACAGTATTTCTCATCAATACCCTACTCAAAATTAACATGCGTTTTGATGCATGTTACAATCAACCCATCCAATTCAGATAAACCCACCATAAAAACTGCATATTAAGTATTGTATTTCAGCACTTAAGAGTGCTGACATGTCTTGCTAAGTTAACTAACATTTTTGTGACTTTTGTTCTTAGAATGTGTTCTTGCATGCGCAGTCATTTGTGTGACTTTTGTTCTTAGAATGTGTTCTTGCATGCGCAGTCATTTGTGTGAATATTGTTTTTAGAATGTGTTCTTGCATGCGCATTCATTTGTGTAAATATTGTTTTTAGAATGTGTTACTGCATGCTCAATAATTAGTGTGATTTTGTTTTCTTAGAATGTATTCTTGCGTACACTCTACTGCCTTTCTGCAAAATGATGCTGAAACATAAAAGGCAAACCCCATAAACCAGGGTGTATTTCTGCGATGAATGTAGCAGGGATTTGGTAGGAGAGCATACATTTCATCCCACCTAATGTTCTAAAATTGGATCAACAACTGGCCACTAGATGTCAGTAAGTATCCAGTTTAGTAAAAGACAAACACCATATGGATTTTAGTTTTCATATTCCAGTTTACCATAAGAAAATTGAACATGGAGTATGATTATTGCAATATTACATTTTCAGTTGATTCATGTTCATAGCTGACAGCTGTCCCTCCTTTCAGTACAAACCAACTGCGGAATAAAATCCATCCTATTCTCTTCAATGAATTCCATTATTCTATTTTCTAATTTATCTTCTTTTTCGCTAAATACACAACTTACCTTTCAAATAAATTCAGGATGATGTACAGTATAAATGTCCAGTATAATTGTCTTTGGGCCTCTTATTTCTGTTATGTGTGACCAGTTGTTTTTCACTGGCTGGCCCAGTAGCAAAGTGTTGGCAAATACCCACTGAACTATATGAAGAACTCTACTAATCCACACGAATCTGATGAACTGTACTATTTACTTTAAGGGGTCAATTTATAAACACTGTACTAGATCCCATCGCACTCCCGACCGGATAAAGCCCAAACAAAAAACTGGGGGGTGCCGAAAGTGACCGCGGAAGCCTCTGCACATCAAATGCAAATACTAAAAAGTCACTCGCACTCCGTTTGTAGATAGCAGTCAATCTCCTTTATTGACTGAACATAACAAAGCAACGTTTGAAGACCGGGCAGTCCCTTTTTCTTTTTGGTATTTACTCTTTATAAACAATTTGCAGGGCCTTTCAGGTACCATTCACACCAGGGCGGAAGCGTCTCAGCACTGTTTCCGCGCAATTTTTAAATGAACGTTTTTGGGCGTTTTAAAAACACCCAAAAAGGTGTTAATCAGCACGTTTCCATTGAAATCTATATGGAAAACGCGTTGATCAGAGTGAAAAAATAGCTCAGGGAGCATTGTGGGCTGTAGGCGGTTCGGATCGCGCGATTGCATGAACAGTCCCTATATAAATGTATGGGGTTGTTCATGTCGGCGTTTCAGTGCAGACAAATCCGTGCAACCGAACTGCCCTGGTGTGAACGGGGCCTCAACCGGAAAATATTTGTGAATGTTTGTTTTGGGCGAACAGTGGCCAAAACAAACTGTCATGTACCTGAGGTGAGACTGTAGTAGTGAGGAGGCCTCCCTTGCACCTCGGGTCTTGAGGCCTCTGGGGATGAATACAGAGACCTGGCGGACACCGAGTGGCACGAGTGTCGGTGGTGTGGAGCACCGTGCAAGCCTAAACCCAAGGTCCGAGCCGGGGTCAAGTCCAATCTGGCAACGAAGTACAAAAGGGCAAATCAGAAGAATGGCCAAGTGCCAAGCCGGGGTCGGTTCCAATCAGGCAGCAAAGTACAATAGGGCAAGGCAGAAGAATGGTCAGTATCAAATCCGAGGTCAAGAGCAGGAAGCAGGCAAGAGTAGTCACAAGGGTTCCGGGTCACAACAAGTCCAAACAGATAACACACAGCACAGGAACAAGGAGAGACTGAAGATAATCCAGCAATTTGGCAGTGTCCAGGCTGGGCTTAAATAGGGGAAGTGATAATTGAGGTCTAGGTCACTTCCTGTGCGCCTCATTGGCGCTTTTTCCGCCTTGCTGAATTGTGCCGTCTGCGCATGCGCGGGTTGGCGTGGATTTGTTCCGGTTCGTGAGGCTATGTGCCGTTGGCGCACGTGCAGATGGCACTCGACTCTTACACAAACACTTTTTAAAATGTTGAATGTATTGTCATGTAATACTACATTTTGTCCACTAGATTGAGCTGAGGAGCAAATTAATCAAATGATTTCTTTCCTTTTTTATGTATCTGTCTATAGATTGTGTCTGTGAAGGTTCTCATTCATCCAGGTCATGGTATATCTGTAAAGAATAAGTCAAGGCAACTGGACGTGCTGTATTTTTCTTGATGACCAGTGAAACGTCTTCAAGAAAAATACAGCAAGTCCAGTTGCCTTGACTTATTTTTTTCAGATGTCTATAGATTGCATAAAAAGGCAACAATGTCAGACAGTGTTGTCAAAAAATCCCTTGTTTGTCCTTAAAAAACAAAAACAGTATGTATTACTTTGCTTTCTTCAGTTATGACAAAGTTGTAGCTGAATAAAAAGACCCATAACAGGAAGTAAAAAGTTTATTAGGGGTATAAAGGCATGAGAGCTAAAGTTGGTATAAATTCACAACCCGGACTATACTTTGAATTGAATAAATGATAGGACCACCTTTCACATATAACTGTCTCTAAGAAAGTGAAATGGAGGGAAAACAAATACAGTAGTGCTATAAGCTCTGGCTGCAGGACAGAACAGACACAGGAGGCTCGGGGGGACTGCCTGAAACAATAAGATTAAGAACATCTGATAGATGTCACAGCAAAATGGCATGGAATGAAACGCAGGCCCCCAAATGTTTGAGAATCTAGTGAAATATGTTACTTGCGGGGCAGATATTTTGCAGCTTTTGCTCTCAATTTTTTTTTTATTATATTGTGCATCATATTATTTAACCTGTTTTTAAAGTGTATGTCAGACACACTTTTTTTGTTTTTGATAGAGAGAAGGTTGACAATGGTGTCACTGGACAGAATGTAAATGAAATTATGTAACAGAGACATACACAGCAATATAAAGCTGACAGAGATTCTAGCCGTTCCCCTAATGAAAAAAAAAAGCATTTCTATTACTATCTGTGTTGCTGTTGGAGATCTTCCTTCTCCTCCTGACTGTTAAAACAGTTGTCACAATGACATTAAGTAAGAGGAAATCTCTCTAATGGAACCCTAGATAGAAGTAAAAACAAAAAAAATCTGTGGGGGGGTTCCCATCTTTTCCTTACTCTAAGCCAGGGGTGGGCGGTTGTGGTGGACCGAACCGATTAATACATAGTACTGTGCAACACACCGACCACATGTTATAGTGCGGCAGGTGCGTTGTGTTACCATTCATTTAAATGGCACCCCAAATGCACCTCCTGGCTTCAATGTGATTGACCACACTGCAACGCGTGGTTCCGCAATACCATGTGTTGCAGTCGAAAAGATGAGTGCTTGCAACACAACAAACCTGCCACACTGTATGGAATAAGTATGAACGGGCCCTAAATGAGGCCTTATAGTCCCCATGTTGTCCCCACATAGTATGACATACTAAATATGTGGCACATACCATTTTTTTTCTTTACAGGTGGTAGCCAGGAGATGAAGCTGCAGGAGGAGGATGGAGGAGGAGCTGGGGGCGGGAAGACATTTGTCACTGGTGGTTTGGACCACCCAGAGGTCCTAGCAAACAATGACTGCAGAGGAGGAGGACCCCTGATGTCATTGGTTGCTAGGACACCAGCAGTCCTGGCAATCAACGTCTGAACAGGAACATGGTCCGGAATTGGATTAATCACCAGCCTGTCTGGCCTATGGCTTGCAGTGGGTAGACCAGGCTTGGAGGCTGCCACATCCACTGTCAGCCAGCCACTGACGGGCGCAGGTGGGCAATCGACCCATGTCCAGACCACGGGCAGCACAGAGACGGGCAAAGGGCTGGATACGGCCCATGGGCGGTAAAATGCCCAGGTCTGCTCTAACCAACACTGAAAAGATTTTACTAGATATAGACTTAGGGGTCTAATTAAAAACAATTGCAGGGCCCTTCATCCTGCAAATATCTGTAAGTGTTCATTTTGGGGCGAATAATGCCAAAAATTAATGTTCTTAATATATTTTTCCAGTTTGAATGTATTTTCATTTAATCTTCATTTCTTTTTTTAAATTTAATATTTACAATTGTGAAAATATTTTTTCAACTTTTTTTTTTCCAACTTTATTCACTACTTTCACTACTTTCCATTCTGCTCGGTACCACAGAGGTACCGAACAGAATAGCCGAGCCGAATGGCGCTCTGCAGCATTCGGCCATTTCACTTTATGTGAATAGGGGCGAATAGCAGCCAGTGAGCTGCTGGAGCTTCGGCTCAGCCGATACAGATGTTGGATCGGCTGAGTCGAACTCCTTCTGCACTTCGGCTCAGCCCAACATGCTGAGCATGTTTGGCTAACATTAGCTGAAATCAGCCATACTGAGCTGGAGTGAATAGCCGAACAGCGTTCGACGCACTTCACTTTGGCTCAGTTTTTCACTCGGCTGCCTTCGGCAGCTTTGTGAATAACCCCCTATGTCTGTTATGTGTCAGTGACTCAGAAAACCTTGAAGCCAAATTATCAGTATGACAGCCCAGTAATCAGTATTTTTTAAAAGAGAGGATAGCAATGGCAGCTTCCATATTTCTTTCATTACAATTGCGTTTGAACCCTTTCATGATCAGGGCTATTAATCGCCTTCACGATTAGAGCAAATATGATCATTTTGCATTGTGTAGATTCTACTTTTTTTTTTTACAATGTGTAATTATATAGTATGTCATCTGCCATTTGTAATTGTAATAACCGAAAAGAAAGGCTTTTTTTTTTAATGTTATCTTTCTTTCGGAAACTTTCTAATGTATGTTTACTATTCAGAAACAATACTGAGCAAAACATATAGAAATATACAATCTCCCTTAACTTGTCTCACATAATGTTTCACCTGATTATAGGAATGCCCAATTTGTATGTTTGTTTTTCATTTGTTCTTTCTAAAAGGCAAGGCAGGCAAACAGCAGGCATTTCACCACAAATATTTCCTCAGGTAACAAGATAAAATGAGCTACAAAAAAGTGGCAAAAGGAACAAAGACTAATGCGTATCAAAATGACCATCATGGTCTTGTATTCCTACCCAACACCTTGGAATGTTTAAAATGTTTTAACAACCCGATTTGTATGTGATGTGTCACTTTGTGTTTACCACTTGGCCTCACAATAAGCATGTACACTTCAAGTATTCCGTGTTCTCTGATAGTGACAAAAAGTCGTAGATCTAGGGACTGCTGAGGTACGCCCTGCAGATTAGGATCTGCTGCTTACGCTCAGTAAGGGTTTTAGGCAGTTTGGGCTTGTATATTGTGACTTTGTTAAAGTGTAGATACATTTTAAAGTAGAACTCCAGGCAACATTTTTATTAACCCTTGCAGTGGGGCTAACCCCACACTGCAAGGATTAACTGCTCAGGTGTGTCTGGGGACTAAAATAAAAAACATTTACTCACCTGATCCTCAGAGTTGGCTGACTTTTAGATCGCTCCTTCCAGCCGTGCTCCCCCTCTGCTGCAGCGGTCTTAGAATCCTTGCGTCATTGCGTATAATGCACTGTGTATAGGACGTGAGGATGCCGAGGGACATAACATCGTTGCGGCGAAGCTGGAGGGAACGCTATGACAGCTGGCCTGCTCCATGGTTCGGGTGCGTATAACTTTTTTTATTTCAGTCCCTAGACACAAACGTGCAGTTAACCCTTGCAGCGTGGGGGTCTGGAGTTTTGCTTTAAGAGCCACTCAATATATTTACCCATAAATCCAGGAGACAAATTATTGATTGTAACTGTATAACTTTATAAGAACTGTTTTAAATAACATTGTTGCAATGATAACTGATATACAGTAACGCTGCAAAATAATAGTGAAGCACAGATGAAATAGAATGCCTTTTAAAGCTGAACTCCAGGCAAATATAAAGGACACAAATGAGTGCAGCTCTTTTGGCAATATATTACTAGATGGATGTTTTTAAATGTAAACAGTGTAAGTACCTGAGTTTGATTTTGTATCAGCCAATTGTACTTCCTGTACAGCAGAGCTCAGACTGGAGGGAGAGAGGAAGAAACATCACAAGGGGCCAGTCAGGTGTGCTGCAATGCACAGAGTGGCAGAGACGAGCTCATCAGTGTGCTTTTTTTTCTGCCTGGTCACAGGGTGGGGATGGAGAAGGGACCTGTAGGAGAAGGTGAAACTGCAGTCAAATAAATTCTGGTGCTAGACAGAGCTGTGCTGCTGACCACAGATGTGTAAATCTCAGCACTCAGATTGAAAGAAATACAAATCCTTTGGCAGAAATACAGCCCCCATATTTTCATGTATTTCATCAATTTGTGGAGCTGTTTGTCTGGAGTTCATCTTTAAAGGAGAACATGGGTTTAGGGATTTTCCCCATAGTTCTCCCACGGGTAACGGGAGGACACAAACTAGCGTCCTCCTGTCACCCTAAGCTCAGTATACCGGAAGCTGTAGCTCGCGGTATACTGAGACGCCGCAGCTGAAGTGAATCCCAACAATTGTGCCGGGATCCGCCCAGCTGCGTGACTGACAGCTGGCTCTGCCTATCTAGAGGCAGAGCCAGCTGTACCCGCCCCCTCCCCCGTCCGTTCCGCCAGTCAGCGCTGGCGGATCGGAGCGGGGAGGGGGAGTATGTGTTCCCTCACCTCCCGATCTACTGAGCCGACCTGTGACAGTCTCATTGTCACAGGTCGGCTAGAACTATGAGGTGAGTGAAAAGCACTCGCCTCATAGTTCTCCTTTAACATGTAAATATATGTATATAGAATTACAGATTTACAAAACTTTCTTTCTTTGCCAATGAATTTGAAATCAGCAAAGTAGTTTTCTTTTTTTTGTTGGATGCATGCTGTCTGAAGCTGATCATATAACAAATCCTGATAGAACATTAGGTAATGTCATCTCACGGCTGGCTCCGGCCAGGGACGCTGAACTGTCAGTACCATGAGAGCTCAGCAGAGTCAGCTTTCATATCACAGGGGGACGTTTTGTGAGGGTTTGCGGTGCGTTCCAGCAGCTACCGCTCTGCTGTCACTGCTAGCTCCGCCCAATCGTTTTCCCTTTTTTTTTCTTTTTTAAAACTTTTTCTATTCTGCTCAGTACCACAGAAGGTGCCGAGCAGAATAGCCGAGCTGAATGCCTATGGCAGCTTTGTGAATAGCCCTGATAGTTTTATGGCATTCCCCCAAGCCTGGAATTTAGAGGATTTTAATTTTTTTTTCCAATGTTACGCTCAAAGTAGCATAAAAGGCAGCCATGTGAATAACTGACCTGAAGTGAAGTGAGCCGAATGCTGTTCGGCTATTCACTTCAGGCTTGTATGGCTGGTTTCAGCCGTACACCGACTAAAATCAGCCGTACATCGGCTTGCTGCGGCTGGCTTCGGGTCGGCCAAATATGCTCAGCATATTCAGCCGACCCGAAGTGCAGAAGGAGTTCAACTCAGCCGATCCAACGTCTGGATCGGCTGAGCCGAACCTCTGGCGGGCTACTTGCTGCTGTTCGCCCCTATTCACATAGATGCCGAACAGCAGTGAGTGAATAGCCGAATGCTGCTGAGCGGCATTCGGCTCGGCTATTCTGCTCGGTACCTCTGTGGTATGGAGCAGAATAGAAAAACAGTCAAAAAAAGTGGGGGGAAAATAGAAATTGATTGGGCTGAGCTAGCAGTGACAGATAGCTCCGCCCAACTGTTTTCTATTGGCCGGGACCAGCTGTCATTACAATAAGAGCTTTTCTGAGGCGGCGGTGGTATCAAAGCCGTCTCTGCTGAGTTCTCATGGTACTGACAGATCAGCGTCCTCAGGCAAACAGGGACACTGAACTGTCAGTACCATGAGAACTCAGCAGAGTCAGCATTCATATCACTGCCAGCTCTGCTATGCTCTCATCGTAATGACAGATGGGCGTCCCTGGTTACCTGGTAACCAGGGACGCCCATCTGTCATTACACACTGAGAACCCGACGGAGCCGCTGTGATATCACAGCGGCTCCGCCGGGTTCTCAGTGTAATGACAGAACGGTGTCTCTGGTTACCTGGTAACCAGGGGCGCTTATCTGTCATTACACACTGCGGCTCCGACGGGTTCTCAGTGTAATGACAGAACGGCGTCACTGGTAATCAGGGACGCAGATTTGTAGCTGCAAGTGGCCGGAGCCAGCCGTGAGATGACAGCTGGCACCGCCCAGCTGTCAAAAGCAGGCTGTCGGCCGGCCAGCTTCAAATTTCACCTGGGCTCAGTCCAGCTGAAGCATATGCCTTTGGGCTGGACTGAGCCCCTCTGCCAACTTCGGGAGCCGTACGGGCTAAAGTGAATAGCCCGTACAGCAGCTCTTTGGTTCTACTGAACCGAAGGGGCCTGGGGCTGAAGCTAGCCGAAGGATCAGCCGAAGCTACCGCTAGATCCTTCGGCTGCTTTGTGAATAATCCCTTAAGTATTTATAGATTAGAAATCAGCTCTTGGTTTTATGTGCAGCTCAAATTATGGAAACATTTCGGCAATCTCCTATTGTAAAACTCTGCTCCTTCCTAGAAATAGCTTTCCATTCATGTCATGACTATCACTTGCTCTTTAAAGGAAAACTGTTATGAGAAAAACATGGAGGCTGCCACTTCTTACCTCTCCTTCTAAAAATGATACTCACCTGTATGTCATGCCGACCATTGTCCCGAAATAATTTAAAACACTGACCTGGAACATGCATGCTGCTTTTTTTGAAAAAATGTTGTGTGCGGCCGGGACGGCATGCATCCGTTTTTTTAACTATCTTTTCTTGTCTTTAAAATATTATATTTTTTTTACATTTTCCTATTTAAAAAAAAATAATTTTTAAACTTTTTTTCTATTCTGCTCAGTACCTCCGAGGTACGGGACCAGCATACTGCCTCTGTCACAGGGGATAAGAGGGAGGTCGGTTCACGATCTCACTCCGGTCCCCTCTCCAGTGTCAGAATGCGGAACTGATGTATATTACATCACTTCCGCATTCTCGTGTCACTCTCCAGCTTCAGATGCTGGAGAGAAGCTGATGAAGCAGATCTCTGCTTCATCAGCTTCTTCAGGGGGGTCCTAGGTGACATTAGGGGTCTTGGAGACAAATGGCATGACCACCTCCGATATTCACCAGATATCCTGGCCTGACCATGCCCCTGTATCCCTGGTGATGTCTGAGGGCAATACTAGGACCTCGTACGTGTGGCGCAATAATGTTCAGTTGCTCCACTCCCCTCAGACAGCTAAGCTCATTGGAGAACGCCTGTCCGAATATTTTTGCTTAAATGTGGACTCTGTGGAGGATCCTTTCTGTGTGTGGAATGCACGCGTCAGGTATTATGTCATGCATAAGGTCGCGAACGTAAGACATCAGGCTGGATTGGGAGAACGATTCAGGGATGCCAAGCACTTTCACATTGTTGCGCCGAGACCTATCTTCTAGGTCTGCTATTTTGGCCTTCATCCACTCATGGTCATCCTCCCTGTTATTGTGGGCATCGACTAAGTCATTGAACGTAGTAGCAAATTCCCCCATCTTATCTTCTATATGTGACACTCTATCGCCCACTTGCTGTAAATCGGACTTGAATTGGGTGATTAGAGACTGCATATCCGAGTTTAGTGAACTCCTTAGGGATACCAGCATGTCCTTTAATGTGGAATCTAAGATGGGTTGGTGTGTTGTGGGAAATGCATCAATAGGAGCAATCAGCTCCCTTGTGTCCTCCAGGGATGCACTGAGCAGGCTTACCTCCCTCCTGGTCATCTCCAGGGGTTGACATCCTTAGCCTGGTTGTCTCTGGGCTCCGGTCTGCAGGAGAGTCGGGCTGGGAAGAGCCAGAAGAGGAGCCTGATGCCGGCTGTGTCCCCACAGAAGCACCGCCGGACTTATGCCCTGTAGCGTGGGGCCGCCGGTGATCGGGTGCAGAGGAGCCGGCGCCATCTTGGCCGCGCCGCCGCCCTGAAGGGCCGAAGAAGTCGGTGAGCCTTTGCGGCCGCTTCCCTTTCCGTTTCTGCTGCCGTTTCATGCCCGGGGGATCGGAGGAAGACGAGGAGGGTTCCGTCGCGGTGCGGGTAAGACCCGATAGTCGCTTTAGTCAGCCTCGAGGCCCTTCCCCGCACAGAGCTCTAGCAAGAAGCGTCCATGCAGCGCGCCAGAAAGCCACGCCCCCCCTTCTTTTATACTCTATAAGGATGTTTTCCAATAGCCTTGTGGACAGAAGCCTCTCCTGAAGTGTCTGGTCTATAGGATTTCTAAAACGTAAGTCTGCTGAGCACTGAGATTGAGGCTCTTTTTCTGGATACAGTACAGGTTTAAAGAAAAACCTGTACTGACAATTGCGAAGGCCATGGGATTGTAGACTCCATAGCACCCACAACCCAACTGTAAAACAATCAAACATGAATTAAATAAATAGAGACTGCACACCAATATCATTGGAAACAAAATGGCCAAGGCCCTTTATTGGGGTTAAAAGCAAAATTAGTTTCTTTTATTAAACATAAACTCATATATACATAAACTTTTAAAACCACTCAACACTTCAAACATAATGTAGCTCAGTCATGAAGACTCGAGCCATAATCATAACACCAGGCCAATATACTGGCAAACACTGTCCACTCACATATGTGGGCGACAATACCCCCAAAAAGGAAACCCGAAACAAGGGAGGGAGTGAGGGTGATGAAGATCACTGCTGACAAGAGCTTCTGACAGAAAATATTTAAAAGTGAGTCCATCAGCTGATTGGTTGTTTGTTTTCCCGCCGAAACTCAGCTGCGAATCACGTAAACATGAGTTGTGAAAATGCTCCTATTGATAGCTGTCTCCAGGCATTACTGTACAGTAGCAGTTAGTGGGGTGACCTGAAACAGACATGGGGAGACCAGAAACAGCCCACTCACAAGCTTCTAGAAACTACTACACATTACCTATGACTAAAATTAGCGGGTGAATTACCAATGACTAAAAAATAGTGGGTGCAGGGGGGACACAATCCCATGGGGCCACTTAATTATATTTGTGGCCCTAACATTACTAATATTGCCTGACTGTCATGCTGATTACATTTCTTGGTGTACCGGTATTCTTAGAAGAAGACCATTATGGCAGCCATCACATTTTACTATTGTAGCGCTCACCCCCAAAGGAGCCGCTGAGTTTGATAAAATAGGTTCTCCTACCTGTTGGTTCCAGCTACCGGTCCCCTTTGATCAGCAACAGCACACCGACACTCATGGACAGAATGGCTCGAGTCTTAGGGTTCTTTTTGGGGTATTTATTTGCAAGTTCAGTAGGAAAGAGAGGGTTTAGGATCTGTAGGATGCCCTTGGAAATACTTCGGAGGACAGCTTTCTCCCTTAGCAACAGCTAAGGCTGAAATCACTGTGATCTGGTCCCAGAGACCAATAGTAGTAACAATACTGCGAACAGATACCTGGAATAGGGTGAGGGATCTCCCTTGTGGGTCCCAGACGGACGCTCGCACCAGCTCCTCTGCTGTACCCTTCAACAAGCAGACTCTTCCTCCGACCCAGCTTCCATCAGGTATTTCCTCTTCAGGATCTGGAATCTCTGTGCCCTCAGCATCTGCAACTGCCAAGGAGCACTCCAGGTTAGTGGTAGTATCTTCTTAGAACAAGGCACCCATCACCTGCCACGTGTATGGGCCCAGCAAAGTATCGGTATTTCCTAGGCCTCTAGGCCCCTCAGCACCTGCCATGTGATGAGGCCCAGGCCAGTTTCCTGCATCTCCACAGACCTCCTAGGGCGAGGCCCCTAGCGGGAAGAGACCTCTGCACAGTGTCCCCAGACCTTTTATTACCTGCCCTCAACCATGCCTCTGAGTCATCCTACTCAGGGACTGGCTAGGGTCAGGTGCATAGTCATAACCTGAGGATGGATCCTCCCTCACTGTATGCCAAGGCTCCCCTTTTCTCAGCAACAGGAGGAGCAATCAATCCAGCAGGTTCAGAGCTCTGTATAATCAGTATCTAGACTGGTTACAGTCCAGGTATCTCTAAATTGAATAGCGACATTTTAGAGGGCGCTACACTATCAATGGGTTTTCGGGGGCAGAAAACCAAAAGAAATGGTAATTATTTGGACCAAGTAACAAAAGGCAGCAAAGACAGTATATAACATTTGTCTGAGAAAACACTGCACCCTTCACAACAGCTTCTAAACTGAAAAGAAATGGCCTGTCTCTATTGCATGACACTCTTCCCTTTTTGGGAGAGTAAGAAAATGCAGCTAAGGTAGCATATAATATCTGACAGTAGTGCACTATTGGTATCAGCTTCTAAACTGTACGAGTGTCAGCTCTAGTCCTGTGTAATTAAAATATATCTACAGCCAGAGAAGTTTTGAATAGATGGGAAAGGATTCTAACCCCTGACAATAATTATTTGTTTAAAGGAAGAAATCAGAACTGTCAAACCATATGATTATAAGACTTTTTATTGGATGGTTTAATATTCTTTAAAAAAAAATCTGAGAATTATAGGGATGAAATGGCCAGTATATATGATAAGATATTAGTGAATAAATCAGTCTGTACATAGATTTTGGCTTTTTACTGCAGAATGTGTCTTGTGTTTGAGGAGGTATGGCCATGATGTTGCATTGGTAAGTATGATTGGCAATAAAAGTACAGGTTAATATAGTGGCAATGTTCTAAATACTTAGGGGTCTATTCACTAAGCTGCCGAGGACAGCCAAGTGAACAACCGACCCCAAGTGAAGGGAGCCGAACACCGTTCGGCTATTCACTTCAGAGGGACCGAGCAGAACAGAAAAATAGTTTAAAAAGTAAATAGAAAACGGTTGTGCGGAGCTAGCAGTGACAGCTAGCTCCACAGCACCCCTTCGGTTCTACTGAACCGAAGGGGTCCTGGGCCCGAAGCTAGCCGAAGGATTGGCCGAGGCTACGGCTAGATCCTTCGGCTGCTTTGTGAATAGACCCCATAGTTTGTTTTGTATCTTTGTACATTGGAAGGATTGCATTCCTCAATTTGTGTATGTTTGGGAAAAAAATATTTTTTTAGAAAATAAAAAATTATATTAAAAGAAGCCCTATTTGGTTTTACTGCAGTCCTGGGAACCTTCAGAGAGGTTCCCTCTTATTCACTGTCCTGGGGAAAACCTTTTCACCAGAGGAGAAGTGAGGGGATCTCCCAAACAGCAACACAGACAGAAGTAAAAATGCTTTTTTAAATTAAGTAGGGGACTGCTGGAACCTCTGTCTGAGATGCTTTCAAATGCAGAATTGCACATTTTGCTTCGTTTTTGCAGATTATGCCTATTTTTTAGCAAGCCAAAGTAAAATATTGCCAATGTGAAAAGGTGTGGTGGAACTTTCTAACTTGCTTAAAAGTACTTGTGGTAAAAAAAAATGTACGTGCTCATTTAAAAAGCAGAAGTATGGCAGGATATAAAAATCTTCTATCCCTGTTGTTGAGGAGGAGGCACATCTCTGTGTTAAAAAGATTTGAGTAATTTTGTCTTTGCCTTGCCTTTTAGTGATCGGCTAGGCCTCCTTGTAATGCTGTACATGCATTCCATATCTCTTCCTTTTTCCCCACCATTTACAGCAGCCATTTAGCAAGGGTGATGTGTAGGGGTGAGCAAGCGGACTGATTTTGTCAAAACACAAACTCTCAATTTGGCTCATTTAGCTGCTTAGGCAAAATTTGATTAAAAAAAAAAGTTTTTGTTTATTTAGAGCACGTGTCAAACTCAAGGCCCAGGGGCCGAATCCGGCCCACCAGGCCATTTTCTGGACTTCTACTTTCAGATCTAGGTATTAAGTTATTACTAAAACCAGTGATAATGGAATGCAGAGGCAATTATGATAAAGATTAGATACATTTATATATTCTTACAGGCCATTTGAGGGCAACCATAATGTTGATGCGGCCAATGATTATTATTATTATTATTATACAGGATTTATATAGCGCCAATTGATTAAATTGAGTTTGACACCCCTGATTTAGTGGGTGAGTTTATCTGTGTGTAATTATTACATTTAGGGACCCATTAGACTTATACATTGTGGTAACACACTGTAAAATGCACCTTTAGTTCCTGCGCTCAAGAGAAGAAATATCATTCATTCATTCTATGGCCCATGTTCACACCGGAGTGTTTTGTCACACAAGGTTTCCCATTGAAGTCTATGGGACTAAAAAGTGCTGTAATCTGCCATAAAGTAGCTCGTGTACTTTTTTCAGCGACAGGTGTTTTGCTGCTTGCAACAAAACACTCAAGTCTGAACAGGGGCCACAGAAATAAATGGGATTTCTTGTGTTGAACGTTTTGTCATGCTTAACTTTAAGTGACAAAACACCTAGGTGTGAACTAAGCCTTACTGCACATAACTGTGCATAGTAGTAGTGCATGACACTCTTTGTTGTGCAGTTCTATTTGTTTGCTATAGTAGATACCAGCATAACATTTTCATTGCCTATACTTGGCAGACCATTCTATATACATTGGCTGCTTTAATGTAATCCACAGTCAAATATCTGTTTTTGTGTTGGGGTTCTTCAGTTTTCGTGTGTATTTGATCATTATTTGTGTACTGTTGCTTTTTTTTTTTTCTGTCAATTTTTTTTCATAAAAATAGGTTCATGAGAATTGAAAGAAGCTTCTATATCTCTCAGGAGGCAATTAGAGGCTATCATACCCTCAAAGCAACCCTTTGACTATTGCAAAGTTACTCGAGGAACATACAATATACCTGTAAAATAACAGTGAGCATACTTACCTTTCCTGCCATCCACAACACTTAACTCTGCTCCGTTCCATCTTTAAGAACAAAAACAAAACATTTATAATTAATTGTTTAAAATTGTTGCAGTACATTGTTTTGCCCAAAAGGGGCATAAAGACTATAGGCTGCATACAACTTATTGTGCTGGTCTCAGCCACAAGCAGCCAGCATTGAATTTGTGAAACATATATTATCATTTGTCAAGCCTTTACTTTTTTTAATAGTATATTATACTCGCCAGGAAGGGAGTAAGGCCACCAAGAGTCAAAAAAAATGTTTTTTTGTGTAAGGCCATACACTTATGGAACAAATTTCAACAAATAGCAAGCTGGCAATTGCACCCGCCCTCTGCTGCTGTCAATTAGCAGAAGAGGACCTGATGGAGAACTTCAGGTCCACCTCTGCTGATTGACAGCAGCAGCGGGCGGATGCAATAGCTAGTCTGCTATTGGCTATTGCAAATTGAAATAGCCAATAGCAATCTAGCTATTAGTTCCTGTGCTGTTTTTTTTCTCTCTGACTGACGGTGGCCGGCGGCCCCAAAAGTTTACTAGAAAAGTTTATCAGAGTAGAGTATCTAATAGCTGGAGACTCCCGGAGCATCCGGGAGAGTTGGGATGTCTGGTGCCATATAGTATATGACACTACATGTATAGTATTTCATATAGGCCAGGGACATTAGGCTCACTTTGGCTGCATACAAAACAAAAAAAAGGTGATAAATCTACTCATCTCTTTTAAATTCTCAGCATAGTATATAAACAAGATGTAGCAGAAGAACTGTCTTAACTACGCACAATTATTGAGCTAGTTACATGGTTATGTTCAGCCAGCTATTTCATATTTGGTATATGTAACTTCACTTTAATATACCAGCCAGAAGGTAAGTTTTGGCTCCATGAAATGTATTGTGCTGCATAGTTATATGCAAGCAGCCAATACATACATTTTTGGGTCAAGCAGCATACCTTTTGTTGGCTCAAAGTAACTGCCCCTCTTCACCTCCAGTGCTACTCTCTTGCTGCTAAAAGGTTTAGACATATGTAAGAAGTCCCTTCATCTGCAGTACCCTAAAATCAATGTGCTCCTAATGAGACAAACGGGACTAACATTTCTAAGTAGCAATATATTAAAATTGACCATGTAGTTCTTCATGTTACAGTAGACTTCTCTTCCCTCCCTGAGAGCATCACCTCTACTTAAAAAAAAAAAAAACCTTTGATAATGTTATTCTTAGTCCTGTAATAAACGTTTTTTTTTTTCAATCAGTATACTCTGCTAAGACCCAATACATTTTTTCTTTCAGTCTAAAGGCACGCAGTGGGGTTAATTTACTGGAATGGAGTCTGGATAGAATTTATCAGCTTTGCAATTTTCTCTTTAAAAAGTAAATAACATACTGCTGTGATTCCCTTGCACATGATATTCAAAGTGTGCGCTCAAAATATGATTTAATTATGTTTTATTGTAATTTTAGGTGCATTCTACATAGTGCACATACATGCAGTGCTTTACAGAAATTAAAAGAAAACTAAATGATAAAATATAGCCGTGATAAATACCCGTAAAAAACTCTATATACATAATTATCCTAATTTTGTGGCCAATAAATAGAATATGGGGTCTATTCACGAAGCAGCCGAAGGATCTAGACGTAGCTTCGGCTGGATCCGGCCACTTGCAGAGAGATCAGCATCCCTGGTTACCAGCTAACCAGGGACACTGATCTCCAGACAGCCCAACTCTCCCAGGTGCTCCGGGAGTCTCCCGCTCCCGGCCGCCCAGGAGAGAAACACTTTCTCCAAGAAAGCTTTACTCTGCTCGAGCAGAGTAAACCTTTCCCTGCTTTTTTTTTTTTTTTATTCTGACATGGAGCTGTAGGAATGCATTGCTAGATTCCTATTGGCTATTTCTATTTGCAATAGCCAATAGCAAACTAGCTATTGCACCCGCCCACTGCTGCTGTCAATCAGGGAGTCTAATAGGCTCCTGGCCGCCGGGAGAGAAACACTTTCTCACAGAAAGGTTCACTCTGCTCGATCGAGAAAAAAAAAAAAAGAAATCCCATAGGAAAGCATAGCTAGATTCCTATTGGCTATTTCTCTTTTCAATAGCCAATAGCAAACTAGCTATTGCACCCACCCACTGCTACTTTCAATCAGCAGAGGGGAACCTGCAGTTCTCCATCAGGTCCCCTCTAGTGATTGACAGCAGCAGAGGGCGGGTGCAATAGCTAGTTTGCTATTGGCTATAGCAAATTTAAATAGCCAATAGGAATCTAGCAATGCATTCCTATGGCGAAAATATATATTATTTTTTTTTTATGACAGCAGAACCGCCCGCCAATAGAAAACAGTTGGGCGGAGCTAGCTTTTTGGGGGTTTTTTCCTACTTTTTTAACTATTTAAACCACAGAGGTGCCGAGCAGAACAGGCGAGCCGAATGCCACTTAGCGGCATTCGTCTATCCACTCACTGCTGTTCGGCATCTATGAGAATAGACCGAACAGCAGCGAGTAGCCTGCAGGAGGTTCGGCTTAGCCGATCCAGATGTTGGATCGGCTGAGTCGAACTCCTTCTGCACTTCGGGTCGGCCGAACATGCTGAGCATGTTCAGCCAACCCGAAGCCACCCGATGTACAGCTGATTTCAGCCGATGTACGGCTGGAATCAGCCGTACCAGCCTGAAGTGAATAGCCGTACAGCGGTGAATAGACCCCTATGTGGGTTTTTTTTGAGAATTACCAATATTTGGAATAATATTATTTGCTTAGATTAAATCCTTGTAGTTACCATATCAATTAATTAATTTATGAAGAAAAAGTTAATTTTGATCACATAACATTAATATTGTATGACATCATTTCTGCATTACTTTCCTGTTTATATTTTAAAGTATTTTTGCACTCATAGTTACATAGTTACATAATATTTGAGATGGAATAAAGACACATGTCCATCAAGTTCAACCTTTGTGTGTATGTGTGTGACTGTGCATGTGTATGTGTGTATACGAGTCCCCATGTGATCCTGTTTTTAAGAGTACCTGTACTCCTGAGGAAGGTTGCTAAATGCTTTTTGAATAATTCAAACAGCTGATACCACTGCTTGTGGCAGCGAGTTCCAGACTGTAACCACTCTGACTGAAAAGAAACCCCTACGCCCCTTGTGATTAAATCATTAAATCCTTCTGCTATTCTATCATATATATTACTACACATTTAAGATTTTCAAAGTGCAAACTACTAAAATTAAAAGAGAATCATGACCATTGTGGTTCTAAGCAGTAAGTAATTTCTGCTACACAAAAATTATGTACAACAATAAGCACGGTATGAATACTATACATCGAAAACAAACTGGTTGAAAACACTCATGGGCAGTGCAGAAAGAGTAATTGTAGAGGAAACAGTATAGATGGTAATATCAAACCACCACATAAATGTAAATTGATATTTAAACATTTAAAAAAGAGTGCAGGCCAAAAAATAGGAAGTTATAAATGCAAACTGGAAGAAAAAACACGATATGTATAACACATTGAAAATACAAAATATGTGTCAGAAAAATAAGTCAGAAATGTTGTGTGTAGTCCTTGGGCTCCATTTGCACTATGCACTATGACAATGCAGACTTTTCATGCATTTAGGCAAGTTAAGTCAGCACATTCATTTTAAATTGGCTGCCAATGCACTGCATCACATATTTTAGGGCTCGTTCACACCAAGCGCAGAGCAGGTGCAGAGCAGAGAAGTTTCAGAACGAATCAAAACTGCTTCCAGTATATTCCAATGGTTTTATGGGCTCTAGTTGACACTGCAGCGTTCAGTTCCAGAGCATGTAAAAAAACTGCAGCAAGTCCTATTTTTCCTGCTCTGAAACACTCTGGAACGCATGCAAATGCATCAAAAACGCATGCAAACGCCCTGGAATGCACTGAAAGCCCAGTTAAGGCTAAAAAGTGGCAAAAATGGGTAAACAATACGGGAAAACACACTGCACTGGATGTGTAGAAACCTATGCAGATCTGGTCTGCATTTGGTGTGAACAAGCCCTTAATACAGGGGTCAGCAACCTTTTACACACCAAGTGCCATTTTTGAAACCATGGTACAACCGAGTGCCAGTGAACAATAGCACGCTTTAGTGTTAGTTACAGGTACATTTTTTCACTCATGGCTAGCTGACCCCTGCCTTAATAGATCCAGCATCTTTACAATGCAGAGTGCCACAACATGCAAACAATTTACATTTACTGTAAATGTGATTTCCATTATTTAGGAAGAAAAGAGCTCATGACAACCTGCAGCTACACTGGTGACATTCTTATAGCTTACAGCTACAACCCAGGAAAGTATCACAGAGTTTTGAAATTGGAACTGGGCAGAGAGGACCACAAATGTAAAAATGCACAAGAAATGACTAAACTAGACATCAGGCTGGTTTAATAAAGGAGTTGAGAATCCTAGCTCAATAATAATAATTTACACAGTTTATCATTAACTTGCTTTTCACCTGATTGGATAATTGAAATGAATATATTCCCAATGTATTGAGTGAATATTCTCAACTTTAGTAAATCATCCCAACTGTCTATAGTAGAAAACAAAGTACTGGCAAGACGTCAGTTCTAGAGAAGAGTATAATAAGGCCTTATATAAAGTACATGCGACAGGACCCTGCGTACAACCCAATTTCAAAAAAGTTGGGACAGTGTGTAAAATCTACATAAAATCAAAATGCAATGATTTGCAAACCTCATAAATCCATATTTTATTCACAATAGAAAATAGAAAACATATCAAATGTTTAAACTGAGAAAATGTACCATTATAGGATAGAGCTTTACCTTGCATTTTTGGATGGCACATCGAACTGTGTTCACAGAAAGTGATTTGGAAGTATTTCTGAGCCCATGCAGTGATGTCCATCACAGAATCATGACTGTTTTTAATGCCTGATTTTAATGCCATATCTTTTGATATGTACTCTGGGTAGTGATATATTTAAAGTCTTTGCAATTTTACATTGAGGAATATTTTTCCGAAATTGTTCGACAATTTTTAGATGCAGCTTTTCAGATTGTCCATCTTTACTTCTGAGACACTCTGACTTTCTAAGATGTTCTTTTTATACCCAATCATGTTACTGACCTGTTGCCAATTCACCTAATTAGTTGCTAAATGTTCTTCTAGCTCTTCCTTGTTAGTACCACTTACTTTGCCAGCTTTTTGTTCCCTGTCCCAACTTTTTTGAGACGTGTTGCTGCCATCAATATCACAATTACCTTATTTTTTCTTAAAATTGTAAATTTTCTCATTTTAAACATTTTATTTGTTTTGTATTTTCTATTGTGAATACAAAATGGGTTTATACAATTTGCAAACCATTGCATTCTGTTTTTCTGTAGATTTTACACAGTGTCCCAACTTTTTTGGAATTGGGGTTGCATTTAGGAATGTGTGAATGTGGATGATCTCTCTCACTGACCAAGAGACAGGAATATGGAGATTAAGGGGTTGATTTACTAAGCACATAAACACGCCATGCAAAAACACGCCGACTGTGTGCGCGCATATACGTTTGGCGCGTATGCAGAAGCGTGATTCATGGCGTGTTTATGTGCAGATGCTTGATAAATATCACAAACCCGCGCGCATGGCGTATTGCATTTCCAAGGATTCAATGGGGATGTGCAACAACCATGAGGATACTTCCCTGAGTGAAGCCCAGTGGTTAGAGCTACTGCCCCACAACACCCATGTCCCCAGTTCAAATCCTGCCTCAAGTAAGTTGCATATATCCACTTACAGTAATGCACATATCCACCCAAAAATCAGAACTGCTGAATCTACACACCCAAAAACATACTAGTACATATATGCCTACACTACAAATCAAAATGTGTACATTACTTATATGCTGCTGTGACTGGGTTCACAATGGTACATATTCACATGCATAATATATTAATCGTGCGCGTAGATATTCGCATCTTGCGTGTTTAATGCGCTCATATCCAGGCATGTACATGATAATACATTGAAAA
>NW_017307865.1:0-19371 GCF_000935625.1 Nanorana parkeri
AACAACCACAAGATAAGGACTGGCCATGGTGCCAGACTGTGGTATAATGAGATTGATGGAACTGCCATGTCTCAAACTTAACAGAGAACAAAAGAGACTATGATTTTTTTCCCTTTTCTCATTACTGGAAAAAGCTCATTATAAAAGTTACCTTATATACAGTATTAATATTTGAAATAAATTGTATTAGCAATAATTTTAATTGTATTATTAGTATTGCTTGAAGTATCTACATACTTAAATGAGTAATTTTTATATATATTTTTTTATATTATTTTTTTCTACAACAGTCAACCTATATTCCTTATATTATTTGATTGTACTCATTGAAACATATTAGGCTATATTATTAATATGGTGGGTTTTTTTAAAAGTACAAACAATTAGGTTGGGTATAGTGTTATTTTGTAAGAATGTGTGAGTAACCATTGTATCAGTACAAATTACTTCATTCTCAAGGTATTTGGAAGAAAATGTAATTGCTGTTGTTCAGACTTTCTCAAGCTATATATTTGTTAAAGAGACAGTAAGTCAGACAGGTGCTGTCGCAGAATAGACCACCCTATTAAATTTATGGTTTTGTTCAAGGCTTATGTCAGAGGCCATCTCAAGGAATAATGTGGGAATTTTTAAGGAAAAGTCCAAAATTATTTCTAACCCAATATTGCCCCCTTTAGGTAATTGCAGGGATAGTTTTTAGAAAAGTGGCAGCTTTCTGACGTCATAATTAGATTAAAGATAAGCAATCTTTGCCCACATTTTTGGGTGATAAAAGTTAGGAGAAAGTTGATCGTGGGAAGGACGGAAAGACTGAAGAAAGGAAAGAATATACAGGAGGACGTACATAGACACCGGAGGGAGAGATCTGAAGCTGATTGACGGGCTGACCAGGGGAACTGAACCAAAGAGAACCTGAACATCTCTTGTCCCTACACTGACACAAAGCTGACATCTCTCAGACAAAAGATTTTTCAATTTTTGGTAAAGTATACATTTCTATTTATCTGTATGCAATTGACTAGCCATATACACTGAGTGGCCAGATTATTATGACCACCCCATCAAATTCACTTTATAGACTCTGATTACTTACAGAGTTTACTATGACTCCGTCACTTTTAATTATTTTAGACTTACCCTCCTCATTGTCTTTTCACATGTTTTCCTTGGTTTAGCCCCCTCCTCCCTGCCTCCACTTATCCCCCTATCCCTCTGTTTTCTCCTTTCCATATTGTTCTAATTTATGTTTTATTGAGACACTATGTTAGAACGTGCTTGTAGTCTTTCAATGATTATGGTTTTTTCTCATGCTCATGTTGTTTCCTCTTGATTGCCCTTGCACGTTCGTTATATTTCTCCCCTGCGCTATGCAAACAGTTCAATATTCTGTCCTGTTTGTTCTCTGATTTGAGTGTACTGTATCACTTGTTTTTTTTTCTTATGACATGTTTATGGTCTGTTATGCTTTTATAGCTTAATAAACTTGATACAACTATAACTTTTGGGATGAAAGCCTTGAGTCAATGACTCAAACCCTCACTTATACTGCAAGGTTCCTAAACTGTCTAAGCAACACCTTTGAAGTAGCCACTTAGAGAGATAGAACAGAGGAACAGCAAACATATACATCTTACAGCTCACTTAGGTCCCATTCCCACCTTAGTGTTTCATGTACGCGTATCAAAGATGCAAACAATTGCACACTTTGATGCACGAAACACACTTGTTATGCCATTACTAGTTAATGGCAGCCCAAACACAGATGGGCAAAATGCACACAAACGAGAAAAAACTCAGAACGCATGTAGCAGATTTTGCTGCTTTGACAGCAGACTCAAGGCAGGTTACCCAGCCGCCCACTCAGTTTAAAATAGATCGTCAGTTAGATAGAGGTTATGTGACATCTTAAAGGATATTCTTACTGGTCGACTAATTCATGTGACCGGTCATTGACTCTCCCTGATTGGACACTATTGAAGATATCTGACAGTCAGGGGGAGAGGGCTGCTAGGTTCTGACAAAGGGGGCGTGTCCCCATAATCGCATAAACCTGAGCTGACATGCAGTTTGAAGGATCTGTGCCCTGATCTGCATAGTTCAAGCTGTGTGGTTCTGATGTTTTGCCAGTGCTGATGAGACTTCTTATATCAAGGCTCTCTATTGACTGCTGGTTTGTGAGTAAATTTCTTGCCTTTTTATCTTTTAACTAATAAAAACTTTGACACAAGGGAGGCGCACTGTGTTAGTGTCCAATTATTTCCAGACCTAACTATATATTCAATAATTATTAAACAGGGAACACAAACACAAGTTGTTATTTTGGCTGTTTACCAAAATAAATTCAATTTGCAGTTAAAATAAGAATCTCGGCTTAAAGTGCAGTCCCCCAGCTTTAGGTTGAGGGTAAACACATTCATATTGGAGGAAGGGTTTAGGAATTACAGCTCTTTAATATGTAGCTACCTCTTTTTCAAGGGACCAAAAGTAATTGGACATTTGACTCAAAAGCTGTTTTATGGACAGGTGTGGGCTATTCCTTCATTATTTCATCAATTAAGCAGGTAAAAGGTGTGGCATTTGCATTTGGAAGCTGCTGTTGTGTACTCTCAACATGCATTCAGAGGAGCTCTCAATGCAAATGAAACAGGTCTTCCATCAGAGAGAAAGCAGGAACATTAAAAGTGGCCAAATCAACAGTTAATTCTGAGAGAGAGAAAAAAACGCACTTGTGAGCCCTTCAACACAAAAAGGCCTGAACATCCACGGAAAAAAACAGTGGTGGATGATCGTGGGATCCTTTCCATGATAAAGAAAAATCCCTTCACAACATCCAGCCAAGTGAAGAACACTCTCCAGGAGGTAGGCATATCATTATCCAAATCTACCATAAAGAGAAGTCTTCACAAGAGTAAATACAGAGAGTTAATCACATAGAAAGCCCAGATTAGAGTTGCCAAAAAATATCTAAAAAGCCAGCCCAGTTCTGGAACAGCATTCTTTGGACAGATGAAGCCAAGATCAACCTGTACCAGAATGATGGGAAGAAAAAAGTATGGAGAAGGCTTGAAACACAGTGGAGGCAGTATGGTAGCATGGGCATGCATGGCTTCCAACAGCAGTAGGTCACTAGTGTTTATTGATGATGTAACAGAAGACAGTAGCAATCGGATGAATTCTGAAGTGAATAGGGATATAGTGTCTGCTCAGATTCAGCCAAATTCAACTAAGTTGATTGGGCAGCACTTCACAGATGGACAATGACCCAAAATATACCAGGAAAGCAACAGACATTTATAAAGGCAAAAAAGTGGAGTACTCTGCAAAGGCCAAGTCAATCACCTGATCGAGCTTGCATTTCACTTGCTGAAGTCAAAACTTAAGGCAGAAAGACCCACGAACAAACAGCAACCGACAGCTGCAGTAAAAGCCTGGCGAAGCATCACAAAGGAGGAAACTCAGCGCTTGGTGATGTCCATGCATTCTAGTCATTGCCTGCAAACAGGGCCGGTGCTAGACTATTTTGTGCCCTAGGCAAGACCAGCTACTTGCAGCTACTTGCACCCCCCAGCCCCCTACCTGTGGCACAACTTCCAATCACCCCCCTGCGGCTCCATTCTACTGCTGGGTAGCTTCTGCAGGCGACAGGTGGATGTCTGGAGCCAGGAACAATAGCAGGACTGCTATTGGCTATTTTAATTTGAAATAGCCCATAGCAGACTGGCTATTGAAACCCCACCCACCGAGCAGAGGAGCGGACCTGAGAGAGCAAGTTGTCTCTCAGTTCCGCTCCTCTGCTCTCTGCTCAGTGGGCATGTGCAATAGCCAGCCTGCTATTGGCTTTTGTGATTTGAAATAGACGGGGGGCACCGTGGGGGGATGAGTGTTCAAGGCTGCGCCCTAGGCGGCTGCCTAGTTTGCCTAGTGGAAGCACCGGCCCTGCCTTCAAAGGATTCTCAACAAAGTATTAACATAGTAACATAGTAGGTAAGGTTAAACAAAGACGAAGGTCCATCGCAATTTAAAAACAGGCACCGATGCCTGTTAACATACAAGCGATCCGCCGGCTATAGAGCCGATCCCCTCTCCGCTGCCAGAATGCGGAAGTGATGTACAGTTGGGCAAAAAAGTATTTAGTCAGCCACCAATTGTGCAAGTTCTCCCACTTAAAAAGATGAGAGGCCTGTAATTGGCATCATAGGTAGACCTCAACTATGAGAGACAAAATGAGAAAACAAATCCAGACAAATCACTTTGGCTGATTTGGAACAAATTTATTTGCAAATTATGGTGAACACTTTGTAAACACTTTCTTTTTTTCTTGTCAGTTTATATCAAGCAGTCACTGACTGCTTGATAAATTAACTTGTATTTTTTGGCTATTAGGCAGTAGCTCGCGGTATACTGAGCTTAGGGTAACGGGAGGACGCTAGTTTGTGTCCTCCCGTTACCCCAAGGAGAACTATGGGGAAAAACACTGACCCCATAGTTCTCCTTTCATGAAAAGGAAGAAGCTTTTACAAAAAGCTTCATTATTTCATTAATGAATGCCTCAATACTGAGGCATTCATTAATGACTGGTAACTGCTGAGAATCAGTTGTTACCAGCATTACAAAGCCTGATATAACTCGTCACGTACAGTGTACGTGGCCAGTCATATAGGCACAAAGTGCTGGGACGTACACTGTACGTCTCGCGTCACAAAGGGGTTAAGTACCTTGGGGTGCAGGTTATCTGGTCCTAATGATTTATTTGCATTAAGTTTGTCAAGTCTTTGTTGAACCCCGGCTACCGTCAACCACTGCGATGACTTACGAAATAAGCTACTCACATTCTTATCTCCATTCAACCCATCTTTTACCTGAGTGCATACTGAAGACAAAAATTAATTTAATACCTTTCCCTGTTGTATGTGATTAATCTCCTGCTCTCATCTTTTATTGGACCTACCTGCTCTTTTCTTACCTTTTTACCTTTTTAAATACAGTATTGGTAGTTTTTCAGGTTTTTCTTAAGACTGTTATGCTTTTCGTAATCTATTTTAGCTGCCCAGATTTCATGTTTACATCTCTTATAGCTCTGCCAATTCAGTCCACTCCAGCTTAAATTTTTTAAATGCCAGCTTTTTTTCTTTGATGTATTGTCTTTACCGTTTAATTTAGCCATGCAGGCTTCATTCTTGATCTTTTATCCATTTAGTGTCATACACTGGGTGACGCAGCTTATAGAAGTTTGCCTTTGATATTTAGCGTTCTTGTCAAACCAACACACTTCTCTTTTCTGTACCCAACATTAAAAGTAATCACCCTGTGGTCACTATTACCCAATAATGTATCCCTAATCGCTATGTCTGCCACTAAGTCCGCATTGTTGGAAACCAATAAAGTATAGCATTCTTCCCGTTTGGGACATCAACCCATCTGATCCAGGAAATTGTCAAGCAACATGTTCAGAAAACGGCCAGCCTTTATAGAACGAGAGGTTCCATTTGACCAATCAATGTCTGGATAATTGAAGTCACCCTTTGTAACATTTCCCTGCTTCCCAGCTATTTCTATTTGGGAACGTAGGTGAGCCTCCTCTTCCCCTATGTTCAGGGGTTTATAACACACACCCATAATTAGTTTCAGGGGTGTGGAAATTTTTTTTAAAACTACTTGTCCAAGGGCTAAAGTGGGGGCCAAATCTACTTGTCCCAATACAAAAAATAGTTTTAATCAAAACTAGGGATGCACCAATACCAGTTTTTTGGTATCGAGTACCGATTTTTTGCTTTCGGATCTCGCCGACACTGAATACTAATACCGGTGCTTCCGCTGACATAGAGCAGGCTTCCCTGGTAATCAGGAAACCGGGCGGCAAGTAATGGCAGCCCGCCCAGGTTCATGATTGCCACGGAAGCTGGCTCCATGTTGTTTGGCCTGCTTGATTACATTTTTTTAACTCTTTATGTATTTTATTTTTTTTAACTTTTTACATGTTTTTTAACTTATTATTTATTTACTTTTCCCCTTTAATGTTCTTCCTATTACATAGGAGATTAAAATCCCTTATGTGATAGTTTGGAGGTGACAGGTTCTCTTTATGGAACCTGCCCTCCAACACAGAAAAGCTGTTCTGTGTAGTTCCTGACAGCTGAGACAGGTGGCGCTGTGATTACAGCGCCACTGTCTCAGAACACACAGAGCCCGTAGATCAGGCGTTTTTCGTCTGCTCTATGGGCTCTATGGCTGAGCCGTTGTGCCTTAGTTTTCGGGGTCCCCCGGGAGAGCGGGCGACCCCGAAAACTACGGCGGGGGGGTGCGGGCAGAAACGATCGCCGCTGCTCAAATGAATACAAGTGGTCTGATCAGACCACTTGTATTAAACGAGCGCCAGCGGCTCCACAATGTACATTCAGCTCTGCTTGTCTGGAGCCGGGCTGAATGTACTTTAAAACTACTTGCCCGGCGCCCGAAACTGCATGTCCCGGGCGTCGGGCGATAGGAATTCCACACCCGAGTTTACAACTAGAACCAGTCTTATTTGAACCTAGCCTCATAGACTCAACACTATCGCAACTCTTTGTTATGAGGTCATCTCATATGTGCATAGATTATTTTTTTTTTTACATGCATGCATACCCCTCGCCTCTTCTGCCAACCCTGTCTCTCCTGAACAGGTTGTACCCTTGTACATTGGTTGCTCAGGCAAGTTTCTGTTTTTCCCACTATATCGAAGTCCTCTTCAAGTAGCATTAGTTCAAGTTCCTCTAATTTGTTTGCTAGACTTCTAGCATTGGTGTACATACATTTTAGTTTAGTGCTAGCAGTTTGGGTTGCATTTATTCATTTCTGGAGCCTAGACCTATTAGACCTCGGTATGGTTGATACGTTACTAATTAGACTGACTAGAGTGATCCCTCTGTCCCTTTGTATTACTGCCCTCTATATTAATTGCCCCTGTAGTTACTTGCTCTATGTTTATTATATCCATTTTTATTCCCCCCCCCCATCTCACACCATCAGTCACGGTTTATGCGCTCTCTTGTTCATGTGCACGAGTTCCATTGCACTACTGATTTAAGTATGTAGTCATTTTTTTTAAAATAAATATTAAAAGTAATGCTTTTGGCGGTTCTTATACTTGAGCCAATGTCCATGAACGGAGTGCTCTAGAGATTGAATGCTTGATGCACTGAGGGTGCAAACGCTAAAATTCCTTGTGAGTGGGTGATCACTGGACACACTGCAGAGCAGGATTCTGTATGAAAGCTATACCCTGGTCAGCCATACCATTATGACCACCCGCTCCCAAAACAGCCCTGACCAATTGAGGCATGGACTCAACTATACCTCTGAAGGTATGCTCCGGTATCTGGCACCAGATCCTTTACAAGAACTCCAGGACAAAATTATTCTTAACTCTTAGTGTGGCTGCTCACCTTGCAGCCTGCTGGCTCTTAGACTTGTCACTTCTCAAAGGCATTTGATACGGTACCACACAAACGCTTACTTACAGCCTCTTACCCTCCACTCCGGTGGTCTAAGGATCCTGGAGTCATCATGTCCTATACAGTGTTGAACGTGAGGATGCCGAAGGACAGTCCATCACTGCAGTGGAGGAGAGAAGCTGGAGGGACAGGTCTAGGACCCCGCAAGCTCTGAGGTTCAGGTGAGTAACTATTTTACAACCTAGATGAAAATAAGCACTTTATCCCCTGCTGTGTGGGGGTAGCAAGGTGGGGCCTTCATGGATCAGATTTGTTTCTCCAGAATATCCCAGATACTCAATTGGATTGAGATCTGGAGAATTGAGGCCAAGTCACCACCTAAAACTCACTCTTGTGTTCCTTAAACCATTCTTGCAGTGTGGAAGGGCGCACCATCCTGCTGAAAGAGGCCACTGCCATCAGGGAATAGTTTCCATGAAGGGGTGTACTTGGGCAGCAACAATGTTGAGGTAGGCGATACGTGTCACAGTAACATCCACGTGAATGACAGGACCCAAGGCTTCCCAGCAGAACATTGCCTAAAGCATGACACTGCCTCCTTCCCATAGTGCATACTTGGGCCACCTGCTCCATAGTAAGCGACACTCAGCCATCCACATGATCTAAAATAAAAATGTGATTCAGACTAAGCCACCTTCTTCCATTACTTTGTGACCCAGTTCTGATGCTCACATGTCCATTGTAGGCGGCTATGCAGCCCCAGACGCAACAAATTGTGATGCACTGTGTTCAGAAACCTTTCTATTTGAACCGGCAGTACCTTTTTACCAATTTGAGCTACAGTTGCTTTTCTATTGGATCAGACTACAGAGGCCGGCATTCACTTCCTACATGCATCAATGAGCCTTAGCCATCCATGACTGTTGCCAGTTCACCAGTTTTCCTTCCTTATAGTCGTGGTGCTTTTTGGTACCCAAAATAAGAAATATATTCAAAACCACTATGCTTGTGAGAATTGAAATGTATGGTGATAGATATGTGGATTAGGGTAAAAAAGGAACAAACCCACAGACACAAATTGTAACAAAAATTCATAGAATTTTAATGGATGTTAATAAACCAGTTTCAAGTTACTGATCCATGCATTTTTTAGCCAGTACAAATGTCAGTGTTGTTTATCAAAGTACTTCAGTTTTCCAGCTGGGTCAGGAATTATCTGAAAGCATAAGAAAAAATAAATAACTAATCTAAAACAAAAAACTATACAGCATAATAAATCACACCCTTACATACATTAACCTTGTACTAGGGAAAGGTCTCAATCAACATTGTAAGGACTCTAGCGCTACAGATAAAATCAGCTATATAAAAAGGATACTTTTTCCCCCCCCACAAACTAAAATTTGCCATGGTCTTGCAACCTTAACACCGTAGCAAAATCCACCCAAATTGGTGGGCAATAATTATTAACAACTGGTAACAATCAGTAACCAACCATGCTCCTGTAGAGGAATGAGTACACAGGAAGTACCATCCAGTGCTTTAGAGGGCCTAGCATTCAATGCATCCAATAAAACTCGCTCTTGCTCCCCTGCTTTTTATCCCATCCACCTACTCGGCAATTGGCAGGTATATAGTGACATGGCAACATTCACATGGTCACGACTCTTCCTCAGCAGAGCTGAAGAGCTGTCACCCACAACTGTCAGAATACCCGAACAGTGGCTGCAGCTGACAACTGATGAATTATCTTGACGACTGATCTAAATTTAGTATATGGGCATCTTAACACCTTTCCACTTTAACAAACCAAGCCTAGAACCTTGTTTTGTTGAGCCTTGATACACTGCATGTTACACCAAAGCAAAAAACAAGGTGGTAAAAGGGCAGCGAAAAGCATAGCCACTTTTCAGCGTACAGTGACCATTTCGGCACAGACCATGAATATGCATAACGTGTACTTCATACCATATTTTTAAGCTAGTAATCTGACATCTGTATTACATGTCAAGGTAGTAAACAGATACCAAACTACTGCAGGAGTACTAGTCTGTATTTACATAATAGAAAGCCACGGATTTCAAAACCCTCAGATCACTGAAGACTACTATATGCACATGCTTCAAAACCTCTCAACACCCCCACACTTAACAGAATGGGGAATAGCAACATTTTTGGCAATAATTTAAGTTTCAATGAAACTGAAATGAAGGATTCCTTTGAGCAGCCAGTAGCAGACCCCACACAAATTCCAGATTTAGCAGTCATGTAACATCTAAAGACAGAGCATGTAGACTTAACTATACAAGCTTCTAGCCCCCATCCCAACAATTTAAAAAAGGACTGTGTTGTAGAATGCAAAGCTTTATAAAAATCACTTTGATAGAGCATAAACAAACAGCTAGATGAATTGTTAAAACACCTAGAGAATGCATGTGCTCAAAGTCTACTTACAACTCCTGTCTCGGCCACCAAGCTTTCATAGCATCTTCAGGCCTGATCTAATTTAATCAGACAAATGTAGTGCTTTCAGAAGGATTTACTGATGCTATGTTAACATTCAGATGGATCTTACTAAAGATAAATACCACCATTAGAAGGATAGTATTGTAGTAACAGATCACATGTGCATGTGCCCTCATTTTAGGAAGCAGCTATATACAGTGAACAATGTGTGCATACAAATCAAAAAGTTGAATGGACATGCCAAGGGCCCAGTGATTAAAAACCCTTGCAGGTCCCTACCCATAGCTTCTAATCAGCTATTTCCCCTTCAATTTTTTTTTGAGCAAATCATAAGTGGAAAGGAGGTGAAGCTGAATGTTTACCAAGGGTTAGCCACTTTTCACAAGCTTAAAGTACATCTTCATGAGAGAAATGCATGGTCTGCCAATTCTGGCCACCTTCTGGAATAGTTACATGGCTGTGCAGCAAGTTAGATTTTCTATTTGCTTAGCTTCAATACTGAAAGTAGCCAGGGAACTAGCATCTTCAAATAGTTGTCAGCAAAGGTGGTGCTGCAAAGATGGTAAAGTCTGACAAACTCCAATGTGGACAGAATAAGGGGGTAGTACTGAACATCATGCCACCCTCATTAACCCAACTTGCAAGTCAGTTACAAAAAACAAACAAAAAATCTAATGTCATGAAAGGCAGCTAGAGAAGGGGACACATTTGGCAAGCCACAGCCCAGTTAAAGACAAATTCAACAAACAGCAGAGAAGTTCAATGGAATGTAGGCATGTGGAAAGTGAGGTTCACCAGCACTCTCAGAATAATGTTGAATCTTTGTGATTTATTGAAAAAAAAAAAAGTAACATGTAATAATCAGCCAACGTTTCAGGGCCACACAGGGTCCCTGCCTCAGGGCAACATCGTGACAAAAGTTTGAGAACAAATAATTCTATATACACCCCCAGATCAAGAAATGACACAAGCACCTCCCCAAGATGTCATAATTACAGTAGAGCCTACCAGAATTTAAATGCAAAAAAAAAAAATAGGATCACAATAAGGAAGAGACCCTGTGTGCCCCAAAATGTTGGCTGATAAATACAGATGATGTTTTTCTTCAATAAATCACTAAGATTCTGCGTTATTCTGTGAGCGCTGGGGAACTTCACTTTCTACATGCTTGACGTGCATGGTGCCATCCGTAGCCATCACTATGAGCACCACTGTTTCTAAGGGTCCTGACTGCTGTGAGGGCAGGGACACATCTGAACACTACATTGGAATGCAGGGACATCAAGCAGTACTAAGCCCAGGGGCTTCAAAGCAGTTGCAGCTCTGAGACCCTCGTCAAATGGTCAAGCCAGTGTGACTGCACTGGCTTTTTTCATCTGCATACCCATTCTGCGTATAGAAGTCAACTGCAGGGAACAGCATAACAGCCAGGCAACTAATATTTTCAGAAGAATGCCAACAATGGCAGCCAACATATATATTTTTCTTCATGACAAGTTTGCTTTAACCCAAGAAAAGTGCCCTTTGGGTCAATTCAGGGTCTCTATACATTTAAATGAAGAATTTCGGAGGGGGCCTGTGCCACCAGCAATTTTGCCAGGGAAGCAGGATAAAATTTGACACGTTATCCAACTAGAAGTTACATTAAAAAAACAGTAAAGTAAAAATGGCACAATTCAAAACAGTGGCAAACTGCAACACGAAAAGGATATCAATGAAATGGATATATGTATACTTACGGTTTCACTACCAGGTTTCCAACCAGCAGGGCAAACTAAGAGGAAAAGAGGAAAAAAAAAGGCAAAGTTTAAAAGGTTTTATTGAATTCAAGAAGTGTAAAATGCCCATTTTATTTAGGAAGGGTTCTTCACAAGATATATTTAACAGTTTAAGGTTCTAAAACACCTTAAAATCCCAACAATGTACTTCTGTTTTTGCTAAAGGTTTCTATTGCTGAAACATGTAGCAAAAAGCAGACAGCAGGATTTCCTACTCTGCGTGTGTTCAGCTATCAAAACAGTGATGGTGAGTGGTAAATACCGCACAGCTATCACTGTAAGACACCCGATTGCTACAAGCGATCAGGTATCCGTCAAAGCTTAATCCTTTAATTAGGAATTCCTCAGGCATCCATTAATGAACTGTAACGGATGTCACGTGAGCCATCATTTGGGCACTTTGTGGCAGGGATGTACAGCATACCTCTCCCATCACGAAGAGGTTAAATACAAGACCTACAGGAAAATAATTTACAGAATATAAAGATTGATATACAAACCTAGCAACATGGCAACCGTTTCAGAGCTTGGTCACTCAAATCAAAATGCATGCTTAATGAGCTAAAGTAGCAGAAAGATTTATTTGGCAATAGATTTAAGGTGAAGGGGGTGGCACAGAGCATTGAAATAGTTACCACATTCTGTCCAAGTTTTATCAAGGTAACAATGTCAGTTGCTCTAATGAAATTTCAAGTGTGTGCCCTCAAACCATCTTTAATGCAAAGGGGGTTGCCTTCAGGCAAGTCTGCTCTCACCTTGCGTACTACTATATATGTGCCATAGTTAGGGACTCTATACAGTTAGGGACCACATCACTCACCTTCCCCATGTTTGTCGGTGTACTGGAATGCTTGCACAAGACGAAGGGTCTCATCCACAGATCGCCCGACAGGAAGATCATTCATGGTAATCTGTCGGAGGACTCCCTTGTCATCTATTATGAAGAGCCCTCTATAATGAATTAAAGGTTTAAAATATAAATGCAGGACACCCTTACAAAAAGTGGCCAAACACTTGCTACCTGTAGCAGAAAACATACCAAAGAAGGTCAACAATCATTATCCAAATCCTGCCACCTTCACAACATCTCCAAAATACGCCCCTTACTCAAACAAAACTGCAAAATTACTCACCCACTCCTTGTTATATCTCGTCTTGACTATTGCAACTCCCTCATTGGCCTTCCACTACACAGGCTATCCCCCTTCAGGCCATCATGAATGCAGCTAGACTCAGTCACCTAACCACCAGTTCAGTGTCTGCAACCCCCCTCTGTCAATCCCTACACTGGCTTCCACTCGCCCAAAGGATAAAATTCAAAATATTAACAATCACTTACAAAGCCATCCACAACTCTGCCCCTGGTTATATCTCAAAACTTGTCTCAAAGAGTCACCCTAACCATCCACTCATCCCCAAGACCTCCTGCTTTCCAGCAACCTTGTCAACTTTTCCCATGCTCGCCTCCAGGACCTCTGTAGAGTCTCTCCCATCCTCTGGAACTCTTAACCCCAACCTGTCCATCTGTCGCCCACCTTGACTGCCTTTAGGCATTCCCTAAAGACTCATCTCTTCAGGGAAGCCTATCCCACCTCAACCTAACCGCTCAACCATCACATTCTCAAACAATTCATCCCCACAGAGCTACCTCCTCATGCATCACTTCCCCCCCTCTTTAAATTGTGGGCCCTCCTTACCATCTTGTCTTGAATTGTATTATGATTGTAATATCTTCCTTATATTGTAAATCGCTGCGCAAACTGTTGGCTCTATATAAATCCTGTATAATAATTGATGACCTTCTGAAAAGATTTAACTGCCTAGTCGTCATACTGATCCCATTGGCTCAATGCTCAAACTAGTATGCAGATCAGGAGTTCTGACTTCATTTGCAGCATACTTTTAGATTGAGTGGAACTAAAAAAGGGAATGCAATTTTTTTATTTTCCTTTGCCTGAACTGCCAATCTACACCATGGTTATAAGAAAAAGTCACCTGAAGATCCCATGTCCCCTGCTGCACCCACTGACATCACCATTCTGCTCTGTAGGGGAGGTGCTAATGGGAGGAAACACTGATCACAGCAAAGGACAAGGAATCCAGCATGCTCAAAGCTTCTAGTTTCTGGAGTCCTCAGGTGGCTGTTTAAGACTGCATACATTTAATACATAAATACAAAAAAGTGACAAAGTGGCATGGCTGGGGAATTTATTTTAGCTGCAGCGGCTTTAAATCTCTGGTTCTGAGAGACTTATCTGCTTGTTGACCATTATCTTATTATCACCACATTTTTTTAGGCTGCTGCAGATGTGACATTAAATCTCAGTAGCTACAGATTAAGGGCCCGCATTGACAGACTTGTTCAACGGGTTTTGCATTTTCATGCAAGTCTATGGGAATGGAATACCAGCTTGAAGCAGGTTGCATGCAGACCAAGGGGAGATCTACTGCACAATCGTAAAACAGATTAATCGACAAGCTGAAAGCCCATCAACACCGGTCCTAAAATAGCCTTTGTAGCTTAACCCAAAAAAAGGCCCACCTGAGAGCCTAGAGACCATTACAATGATTGGACTAACCACAGAGGTTTAAGTGTCAAACATTTCCTACCCCTCAGCTGAACTCAAGAAATTGCTCCAAAATTCACTTTAGAAATACAACTCATCATGTTACCTATACAAAAATCAAACCTTCACAATCAAAGCAATAACTTTATTTCCAAATATGAATTTTAGTACAGTTCCCACACCTCGCCCATTGTTCTGGTTTTTCTACAAACCTTAGAGTGTGACCTTGGTCCTCCAGGTATACACCATAATCCTTCGAGATCTGATGAGTTAGGTCAGAGAGCAGAGGAATTTTCATTGGACCAAGACCCCCTTGCTTTCGTGGTGTATTTATCCTATTTAAAAGGTGACATAAAACCAAAAAATTGAAATTTTCCTGCACCTTGTGGTAAGCTGCAGAGATACAGAAGAAATACAATGTCAAGATGAAGTTTGAATGGGATGGGAGTCCCTCTGCAATGAAATAGAGAGGCGCTGCACAATCAGTCTACTTAAAGTGTATTTCCACTTTTCACTGCCAAATTGGGATAACATCCATTTTATATTTGTTACATGCCCCCATTCACAGTGTAGGCTGAAATTTTTTTTATTTTATTTTTTAAATAGCTTTTCGCAGTTTACTTTAAATTGCTTTTACTTGGGTTAGGCTTTCTTGGTTTCCTAAAGGGCTAAAATTTCAACTTGCTTCACCTTCTTTGTTATCTTAGGAAGGGCTGTGAGGGGTGAAGGGTTAAAGGATTACAACCCTGGCTCCTGCTTTCAAATGTTAATGAATGAGAGAAACAATCCTCAAAATTTCAGACCCGAGTCTTTCTACAAAAGGAGTGATCACTGGGAAAGTTTTCAAAATATCTGGAATCAGCCATGTTGCCTGCTGCAACACCACAACTAAATGGTTTAAAATAAAACAAAAACATTTTTGGAATGCTGTGCGAATAGGAACACAAACATATAGGAGTGGTTTTCTCAAATCTGACCGCAAAAGTGGATATACAATTTAAGTAAACTACAGACTTGCTAAACAAAAATCTAGAATTAGCAAGACAGAGGCCACTCTTTAGGCCGATTTAACTAGTGTCATGGGGTAAGTGATTCAAGATGAATTGAAGCCAGCAAAGCAGCCAGACAAGTAGCATTCTCAGAAGCAGGTCAGCAGTATCAGACAGCCATTTTCTGTCATGACAGGTTTAAAGTTCATCTAAAGCCCAAACTTCCACCTCTGTGTTAACATTTCTTAAACATAGTTTGTATGCATAGTTTTTAATTACGCATGTATATGGGGAGCCATGTTTACATATGCAGGTTTAGCTTCCTTGTTTTGACTTGCTAACCATACCTCATAAATAAATATTTTTTATTTAAAACATTTTTTTAAAAAGCACACCCCACCACAGGGTCTGTGACTGAATATTCCACAGTTTTAAGTTTTTTAATGACTTGAACCACCTATAGTGCTTCTGGTAGGTAGATAAAGGCCATGTGATCTTTATCTACACGAGCTGGTCCATTTTATTCCACTCCTCACAGCAACAAGGTACTTTTTACCATATTTTCTGATTTGTCCTACTGAACTATGAAGTGGAAGTTTGTAAACTAGATATCTATACAAAAACCAAACATTTCTAAGTACAGACCATGCCAAGTGTGTGAATTGAGAGTCCACTGAACAAGCTACGACTTCAGTATTTATTGATCTAAATTCTTCTATGCGGTCGCTGAAAGCAATAATTTCCGTTGGACATACAAATGTGCTGCATAAAGAAAAAAAAATTGTGTTATAATACAGAATATACACAAATGAGTTACTGATTTTAATGCATAGTAAAACCACATTAGTCAGAAGTCGTGCATCAATCTATCTTCACATACAAACTTGAGGGTACCCTTCCACAAAAATAGACGAACCCACAAATCCATATGAAATACCCAAGACAGAACCCTTAACCAGATATTTTGTTGCACAAACTTAACAGGCAGTCACTGAGGGACAAACAATTTCTGTAGTGTTCATGGAGACTTCCGCACCTGCAAACAGGTAGTTTGTTCCACTCTTGACTGTCTGAAGGGTGCCTTCTCCAGGCTGCATGTTTTGGCACTTTCTATAGACATTCGATAGGATTCATAGAAGGCATCTTCAGATTAGTCCATTGGTTTCTTGTATCTCTGTTTTGGGAGAAAGCATTCCAACAGGACAAGTCATGGTGAACCCATGACCCAAAACAGAGTACAGTAGGTTTTACACCAGAATTTCTTTAGTCTTGAGACCTCATTGTGCCTTGCAAATACTGAAGGTACCCTGTGCCAGACGCAGCAACAAAACATAACTAAGCCTCCTCTGTTTTTCAGTAGGTACAAAGGACAATTTTCATAGATGCATTGTGAAGTGTAAATATGCATTTTAGCAAATTCCAGCCTGGCTTTTTTATGTTTTTCCTTCAACAGCAGAGCTCTCCTGGGTCTTCTTCCAGTGATCCCATTTTCGCTTAAACAGTGATGGATGGCGTGATCACACACTGAGGTACCTTGACCTTGGAATTCAGTTTGTTATCTTTAAAGGTTTTCTTGGCTCTACTATTACCACTGTCCATCCTGTTCAATCTGGGGTCAATTTTCCTTGTGTGGCCACATCCATAGTCCATTCCCATAGACCTTAACTTCAGAATATTTGCAATGGTAGTCACAGGATGTTCCTATTATGTAAACTGGAGAGCTACAGAGATTCAGAGAAGGAATAAAGTCTGGCCTCAACCCACTTTAACCAAACAATGCGTGGAATTAAACAGGACATGGGTAAGAAAGGGGGGGGGACGCTACCATTTTGGGCTTTGCTGCCAATTGTACATAAGGGTTTTGTCATTTTTCAAACAAACTCCAGCCACATATACTCAGAATGTGGACTGCATGTCGAGATACTTACAAGTCCAGAGGATAGAAGAAGAACACCAGGTACTTCCCCTTGTAATCAGTGAGCTTCAACTCTTTAAATTCTCCATTTATCACTGCAGTTCCTTCCCAGTATGGGGCAGGCTTGGAAACTGGATAAAAAGGAAGAAAAAGGTTTACATGAAGGGCAAGTTACAGATACTTATTATAAACAAAGAATACTACAGGAAGTTTAATGGAGTTTTAATATCCCCCTCAGTTCCAGTGCCAAGTGGGCAGAGAGCTCAGAATCTCCAGGTTCAGCCAGGGCCGGCCTTAGGCCTTTAGGCGCCCTGTGCGAGAAAGCTTTACAGCGCCCCTCAGTGGCCACACCCTTTAGTGGCCACACCCATTTATTACCCATATTTTTGGTAAAATATAAAAAGCGGGGTCACGTCGGATAAATAGACACCAAACATGTCATGCTTTAAAATTGCGTGCACCCGCGAAATCGCAAAAAATTACCATGCCCAAAATTGACCATAGGTGACGCTTTAAAAGCTTTTACCGCTCATCAGTTTAGTGTTATCAGTGATTGATAGCCCTACAATTATTGCTCTCATTCCGACGTTCGCGGCGATATGTAACATGTGCGGCGTAATGGGCGAAATCGTCGTTTTCACACGTATGCGCACCCGACGCCTGTTTGCATGCGTGTATGTATGGGGGGGACTTTAAAAAAAATGTAATTCTTTTTTATTTGTAACTTTACATTTTTGGGGGGGAAACTTTATTGCTATCACATAGGGGGGTTAGAAAACCCCCTTATGTGATAGCAAAATATGTGACAGGTCCTCTTTATGGAGACATCAGGGGTCTCCAAGACCCCTAATGTCACCTAGGACCCCCCTGAAGAAGCTGATGAAGCACAGATCTGCTTCATCAGCTTCTCTCCAGCATCTGAAGCTGGAGAGTGACACAAGAATGCGGAAGTGATGTAATATACACCACTTCCGCATTCTGACAGCGGAGAGGGGACCGGAGGGAGCTCGTGTACCGAGCTCCCTCTGATCCCCTGTGACAGAGGCCATATGCTGGTCCCGGGCTCGCACTGGGCACAGCGGAGCCCGGGACCAGCTTGACAGCGGGAGGGGGGGAGCCGGGGAGGGCGCAATTCACGGGACCTCATACAAGCGATCCGCCGGCTCTATAGCCGGCGGATCGCTTGTATGTTAACAGGCATCGCTGCCTGTTTTCAAATAACGGGCATTTCCCGCTCGCGAGCGCCCAGCGGTGCGCGCGAGGGGGCGTGGCTGAGCGGACGTCTAAAGACGCCCGCTCAGATCTAGAGAGCTCCTGGCCGGCCGTTTTTTTACAATGGCCGGCCGGGAAGTGGTTAAAATCATTTTTTTAATTTTTTTATTTATTTTTTAACTGTTGGGGGGCTTTGGGAAATATTAGGTGTCCAAACAGACCCCTGACATTTCCCTTTTAAAATAGAAAAGAAATTGAGGACACCAAATCCTCAATTTCTTTTTTAGCAGCCTCAGCACTCAATGAATGGGAAGCATTATACTTACTATCAATAGTTTCTGTCTGGGGAGGAGCCTCTGTACTGAGTGCTTCTCCCCATTGGTGAAATCTTGAATGAACAGGCTGCGATGTAACTCACAGCCTGTTCATTCATAACTGGGGACACATAGTACTATGTGTCCCCAGTTATTTACAAACACTGGAGTGATCAGACGATCGCGCCAGTGTTTGTCCTTCTCACACGGAGGACCGGTAACACCCCATTCACACATAGGCGTATTGTAATATGCGCGTCTGTCGCGCGACCGTCACGCGTTTTTTTTACCGCGATTCGCGGTAAAAAAGTCGCGCGACCGTCGCGCGCTTCCAAAGGCTACTTAGCTGTATCCCAATGGAAAACGCCCTACAAAATGGCCCAAAGTAGTCCCGGGACCTTTTCAGGCGTGGGCCGTTTTGTAGGGCGTTAGGGACGGGCGGAAATACGGCGAGGTGGGAACGAGGGCATTGACTACAATGCAATTTATATTTTTGACCGTTTTGTAGAGCGTTCGTCGGGCGTAGAACGCCCTACAAAACGGTCAGGTGTGAACGCAGCCTTACTATCAATATTTACCGATCCTCCGCTGAGCCACGCACAGAGCCGCTGCCATCCTGAAACTGACAGGATGACAGCGGCTCCGATCTCCGCCCCGCTGTGCCATCCTGACAGCTGCGGGCACGGCTTCTCTCCACCTC
>NW_017307865.1:20350-20894 GCF_000935625.1 Nanorana parkeri
AGCTACTGACTGGCCAAAAGAATCAGGTCTGATTTTCTTACATTGCCCTTCCTTGATTAATTGGCTGCCTTAAATAACACCTTAACATGCAAAATACTGTGCAATAGCATGTATGCAGTAATGCACCAAAATGGAACATAATTTTATGTGCGTCAGCAAACCTGTAACAATCCTGACACATACCAGCAATCAGCCCCTGGTGCACAAAGTCTGTCACTAACATATTTTGTGCCTCTTCATTACATTTTGTGACAGGTAGGCGCTGAAGTTATTAGTGAAGGGAGACCCTGCGCTGGTAGGAGATTGCTACAGGTTAGAAGAGATCAGCAGCAATGTCACTAACTGCCAGATCTATTCTAGGGGTAGTGTAATGTTTTTAACATTGTGATAATCAGCACCATTTTTGCTTATTCCCAAAGACACTACTGCACATGCGCAACATTTAAATATAGACCAGCCCCAACTACATTAGCCAAACCCTGCAGAAAGCATACCCAGGACATCTCTGCAGCAGGCTCTATCAATCCATATAACTCTAACCCAC
>NW_017307865.1:21049-36812 GCF_000935625.1 Nanorana parkeri
GCACCTCTCACCACCAACCCTCAAGACCGACCTCTGCTTCTGGCTGGGAGGACTTAGCGTCTGGAGCTACAGCTGACAACTCATTTCGGCACTACCAACCCCCCGTTCTCACTACCATGCCTGAAACCCCAACACCCCCATGCACCACACTTGCACACCCACCTCTGCAGCATGTCCCCAGTTCACTTGTCATTGCCCTGATGTCCGCCTCTGCACCAGTGAATACTTTTGACTTCGTTATTACTATAGTGATGCACCTTTCTGTACTCAGCCCATTTAACAAACTAGCACTTCTGCTAATCTGTACTATAAATACATCGTCTAGGAATTTTCCCCACACATTTATAGGTCCACAATTTATCTGATCAAACATGGAGCCTGCTGCTCCTTATCGGACACTGGACCATTCCACCATAGTGGCAAAAACCATATAGCCTACTATACAAAAAACTATAGCCTACTGCAGATCAGGCACATTCAGGGGGATAGTGAACTTTATTTGTTTTTTCTGTTCATGTATGCAATTGTCTTTTTGGTGAGGTAATTATTAAACATTGCATATTTATCACCTGCAGCTGTGCACTAAATAGGCTTTCCTCCTAGACTAGCAAGGATCTACACATCTAGAAAGTGTCAAAACGTCTTACATTTCTATCGGGTCACTTCACCACTAAACACCCATCAGGACAGGGACATTGAACCAGGCAGGTAGGAGAAGCAACTTGCAGTTCTAGGTCACAAGGATTGTATAGAATTGTAAAAAAGCCTATTTTCTGGCACTACCCCAGTGATCTGTACAGCATACCAATGCATGCCGGAAGGCAAAAACGAGAAACTGCAATCGTAGGACAGCTACAGCAGAAATAATTCAGAGAGCGTCACCCAGGAATAACGACACGTGTCCTAAAGTGTCAAGACTAGGCAAACAGAAAGGGGGGGGGGAGAAAAGCAAGCCATGTTACCAAGTTATTTCTTTACCTTCAAGGGGAACTATATCACCTTTTTACATAGACATTAAATATATTAAGTTAAAGGGTAAGCTTACATCTCTGATCGTGCTTCATCTTAATATGGCCAGATCACAAACCCCTTAGCACCATCCTACCCCTCCACTTTCCTAAATGACAGGCTTCTTCAATCCGCAGGCTGGTATGGATGTTTGAGTTCACCATGCTGCCTCTGACAGCATAATTGTCGGGATCCGCTTCAGCGTCTCAGTATACTACGAGCTAGAGCTCGCGGTATACTGAGCCTAGGGTGACGGGAGGACGCTAGTTTGTGTCCTCTCGTTACCCTAAGGAGAACTATGGGGAAAAGCCTTAACCCCATAGTTCTCCTTTAATGTATGGACATGGATGGGAGGAAGACTTTGCAGAAACCAGAGCCTTGCAGCCACAATCCACTGATCACAGTTGCAATGCTTTACTGACTCCAATGCAAAAAATAAAATGCAGACTTTTTTTATTATTTAAGCTGGATTTTCCCTTGCATATCTAAACCCAAAAGCAACATATTGCAGCTGATTAATCCTAAAATGTGGTGGATGCATTCGTTCTCTATTTTTAGCTGGGGATCCAGCTTCTTGTAACAGACCAAGCTGTCCAGAAAAAGTGGCAGAGTGTTGAAACATTTACCACCAACAGGGGTGCTTACAATGCTCAGTTTTTATTTATTTATCCCAAAAAGGAAAAAAAAAAATCTGTTTTTTTTTAATCTAGAGTTCAGTTTTAGTTTTTATTTGTTAGCCAGGTCCATCTAACACGAACCTCTGCACAGAGAGACAATGCTGCTATGCTCCATGGAGCCACCCTGAGGGCCTGTTCACATGACGTCCGTTTTCTGTGCTGACCTGATCCGTACGCTCCTGCACTAAAAATGCATCCCAATGTGTTTTATGGGCTACAGTTCTCATGTGCGCAGTCCGTTCAGGTTAAGACAGAAAAAATACTGCATGTCACATTTTGTACGGTCAGGAAACGGACCAGAAACGCAAAACGCGTCAAAAACACACTGCAGCTTACATACTGACAGCCCCACTCCAGCAAAAAAAAACATTTCCGATTGCACGAGTCTCATGAACTTCTCTGGCAGGGCAGGAGGCCCTGTATAATCCAATGACAGCTGCCACCACCACCTGCAGTTGTTCACAAGCAACCAAGACAGTCCAGGATTACCTGCAGAGTATCGCACCTTGTGTACTGAACAACCTGCAAACAGCAGCAAGCAGCGACGGCTGTCATTAGATTATACAGCACCTCCCGTCTGCAGCAGATCACAAGTTTAATGAATTGCAATCAGCCCCATTCGCAGGTGTAAATAGGAACCAAAACAGGAAGTGTGTTACTGGCTGGATCACCAGGTGAAAATAGGGGGGAAAAGAAAACTAATGCAGCCACCACATCAAGGATTGTTAAGCTGCAATATATTATATTTTGGACCTGCAGGCTGAACAAATGTAAAAATCAATTCGATGATTCTTTACTACCGGCTATCGTATTTGGAAGGCACAGGTGCTGTGGCTGCTTGAGTAAAGTGTTAGTGCAAAACAGTAATAGGACGCAGTCACTGGTCGGGCAATAATTCTCCACCTAGCTTAAGTCAGTTTTTAAATCGACTTCCATCAAGCTGTGTGGTGTTGCAGGTTTACCCACAGCTGAATTCAGCAGAAATTGCCTAGAATTCAAGCCATCTATGGCCAGCTTAAAGACTCCAGGTCACACTATGCAACTTGCGATTGCTGCGGCAGGAATCCCAAGTGTCCCGTTTAGATGCGGCCGCTGTTCAAGTAATGACATGGTGACAGCGGCCGCATCCAAGCATCAGTCCACATGCAATTGTATGTGATAAAGCTACATGTGGTTTGGAATAGATCACTGGATGCAAAATGGAGGAGCCCAGGGACAGTGATCTATTGCAAACTGCATGTAATGTCATCACATATGGGCTGACACTGTCACCTGGTCATTAACTTGAACAGGTTACAGCAGCCGCATCTAAACAGGTCATTTGGGATTCCTGCTACAGTAATCCCAAACGGTAGTGTGAATGTCACCTTACAATGACCATACATCTATAGATTATCTGCAGATTTTCTAGGGTCAGATGGGAAAGTGCAGATTCCTCCATCTACGCTACACTGTGTGGCTGGCAGAATCTCCATTTACGCTACACTGTGTGGCTGGCGGAATCTCCATCTGGGCCAAGTTTCAGTATCATGCTAGTCTGTCCCTCAAAATACCTGAACAATCTGATTGGATTCAGGCATTGTTCAGGTATTTTGAGAGCCAGCGGGGCTGACTAGCATGATACTGAAACTTGGCCCAGATGGAGATTCCGCCAGCCACACAGTGTAGCGTAGATGGAGATTCCGCAAGCCACACAGTTTAGCGTAGATGGAGGAATCTGTTGCACTTTTTCCATCGCACCACAGAAAATCTGCAAATAATCTATAGGTGTATGGCCAGCTTTAGGGTGCAGCTCTACTTTAAGAATGACAAATGCAAGCTACAAGTGTCAGTACACCCGACATTCGCCTCCATCATGAAACCTGTAATTAGTAAAGTAACTGGGTGATCCAGCCATTTCCATACTGGCATCATATAGATGAATGCACATATAAACACAAGTAATCGTGCACATGTGAGCACAAAGATGAATGCACATGTAAACACGTGTAAGTATGCACATGTGAGCGTAGATCCGATCCAGTGGCTAAAATGTCAGACTATCCCAGCCCACAAAATGAGTTTCTATGCAAACACTAATAAGCACAAAGTGTAATTACATGCTTTTTTTATGCTGGATTCTTCTGGCAGCGTCTGGATTTCCTGAGGTAAACATCTGCATGAGCGCCAACTAAACGCAGTTTACTGCTAACTTTACTTTCCTGTCCATGTTTCATATTACAGCCATACAGCAACAACCCCCCACCACCACTTAGCCCAGGGATCTTCGCCACACAGGATCTTTTTTTTTTTTTATTTGGCACAGCTATGCAAGACTGCAACCACACCAATCATTCACGGATCAAATGGAGAGACTACAAGTCCCATCAGCCACCATGGCAGAGGGACTTCTAGTTGTCAATGAAGTACAACTGTAGGGACATCATCCCACTTTCAGTCCATTTATACTTCCTCCCCTCCAATAACGGAGAGTCCTTACCCATCATTAGTACATGGTCAGGAGGAAGAATCTGCAGGATCCAGAGCACTGCATCCTCATCAACTGATCACAGTTGCAATGCTATTCTGGTTTAAATGCAGAGAAATAAATGCACATTTCGTGTTTTATTGATGTGTGCATGTATTATTTGTGGGACCTCATGGTCATTTGGGGGGTAATTCAGAAGCCCCACAAGGGATCGTTTTAATCTAAAAATGATCCCAAAAAATCCTCTTGTGGACAGCGGAGGTCAGCACGAAGCCTCTTGTGGACAGCGATCGCTTACTACAGGTGACAGCCGGTGTATGACCGGGGACCGGAGATGACAGATGTCCGCGATCTGAACATCTACCAATAGAAGCCCAGCACTGGAGGAAGGGAGGGATGCCTGGACTGTGTGACGACACGGTGCCTATGGGGGATACCGGTGGAGTTTAGGGGTTCACTCACTTTTCGCCTTGCTTAGGTGCAGGGAGTGGTCGGACACCGGCACACGGCTGGCCTCCCCGGGGTACACCTGCCCCCCGGCGTAGTAATGACACTCTCCGTCCTGATGAGCTCGGTTAGGCCGGGGATGCTCGTTCTCCTCGGCGCCATGACATGTGACAGCGGCAATATGAAAGAGGAGCAGAGAGCTAGCGAGCAGCGCGGGGACATACCGCCAGGCCTCCATCATCCTAGTCTATAGCTGGAGAAAAGACACGTAGGGACTGTGTATGAGGAGGAGATATAAGGGAGGGGAACAGGGGGGAGGGGTCAAGTTAAAGTGGAAGTTCACCCTACAGTCACTCACTGAGCATACACAGCCATTACAACATGGAATACAGAGCGCCATGTTTGAATTCTGGCTGTCCAACAATCAGCCTTTCAAAATTGGCCAGCCATCAGGCTCTATTCACACATGAGCGGTTTTCTGCGTGTATTCGGCCGTAAGAAAATGCACGGAACCGCGCTAAACATAAAAAAACAATGCATTGTAATGTGCATTGTTCAGACTATTGCTCCGGTCGAGCGGTATAAAATTGCGCTTCCCGCAAAATAGTCCAAGCACGATTTTATGGGCAGATTCCGCATGTTCCGGCTATAGTAATAGCGTGGAATTCGTGCAGATGTTAATGTTTACGCAGTTCCGTTTCGTGTGGTTTTCTGTGCGAAAAACCGCGCTGAGCCGCAAAAATCCCTTCCATTGTAAAGCTAACAGCCGGCTTTACTGTTTGAGTCTTGGTGGCTCTCTGTTTAAACGGGCCCACTTCCACCGACGTAAGCCTTCCGTCGGTGGAAGTGAAAGGGTTAAAAGTATGCAAATTCTCGAGGCACCTCAGCCTAAAATGTAACTGTTTTTAAGGGGGGACCCCATGCAAAACCACAAAAAAAGATGCCCCCCCTCTCAGAGCCGTAGCTAGCTCCTTTTGCACCCGAAGCAAAATTGTGCCCCCCCAACAGACATGTTATGCCACCCGACCAGGTGCGCGTATGGTGTCATGTGACGTCATGCACCCCACCTCCAGGATGGTGCTGGTGGCCAAATCCAAACTAGCATAAAAATGTATTTCGTTTGATGAAACTAATGAAAACATTTATAGTTTTCTTTCATTTAGTCCAAAACAAATTTTTAGTCTTTGCATATGTCTAGTAATGTGTGTGTGTGTGTGTGTGTGTGTTTGTATTATTATTATTATTATTATATAATATTTTTACTGTTGGGGGGCTGCAGGGAAATATCAGAGGTCTAAACAGAAAGAAACAGAGATTGGTAACAGAGTTCTGCTGCCTGGAATATTTTAGAGCAGAGACTGCATCACTTTCAATCCTTTAAACTAAAGCCCTGGTTCTCAACTGGTGGGTCGTGACCCAAAAGTGGGCCGCGACCCCGTATTCAGTGGATAATACGAAATCACCTGCACTCCATACAGCGTACAGACCTTGAGTAAGAGGTTGGTGCTTGAAGTGACAACACAGAAGGAGCCGTGTCAGATGCAGTCCATAATAGAAGTCACCAGCACTCGATGATATGTGCAAGAAGTAAAGCACTTTTTATTCAATCGTCACATGCTGGTGACTTCTTTTATGGCCCGTATTCAGTGGGTCACCACATGTAATGACTCGCTGCCCAGCTTCCTGATACCGGAATCGATACCGGATACCGGTATCGGGCTAGGCATCGGGAGCATTTGTACGAGTATGAGCCCAAATACTCGGTATCGGCACCGATACTAGTATCGGTATTGGTGCATCCCTAGTTCAGACATTGAGTTGAGCAGGAAACTGGGCACCGTGTAATGACTCGCCACCTGGCTTCCTGATTGGGCGGGAAGCTGGGCAATCAGGAAGCCAGGCAGCGAGTCATTACCCGACCCCCGGCTTCCTAATTGGCCAGAAAGTCGGGCTCCACGCTCCCCCGTCACCTGGTGACGAGGGGGCATGGAGACGGCTTCCCTGGTAATCGGGAAGCCGGGTGGCAAGTCGTTACACACAGCCCGGCTTCCTTAATAGGACTTACGGTATTGGTTTTCGGTATTGGCGAGTACCGGAAAAAATATTGGTACTCATATTCGATACCGAAAAACCGTTATCGGTGCATCCCTATTCTGAACAATGTAACATTACCATTGCTTGCTGAAAATAATGCATGATGGGATATGTAGTCCTGAGAAATGGAGATTGCATCACATCAAGCAGCTGGGAAAGAGATGAAAAGCACACTGGGAATCCAGGAAATCATTGAAAGTGATGGACAGACGGAAGGCAGCATTCACTGCAGAAAAGGGATTTTTCAAGTAAGCTTTGATTGTATTATAAAAAAACAACTCTAGCATCGGTTCCTACTACAATGCTGATGTTATAACAGGAGAGTATATCCTGGGACTTTACAACTCCTTTAATTTCATTTGTTGTTGTGTTTTGTAGTCTGGCATTCCCATTTTTAACTCCATTGCAAGATAAAGGAAAAAACTGGATGGGCAAGGATGTCACAATAGTGGCATCCGATGCATACCTCTCCAATCAGGAGCGGATCTGTGCATGGATCTCCTCCTGTTCAGCCCATATGAAAGGGGCCTAAAACTGCAGAAGAATTTATTATGGGTAGCGCTTAGATTTAAATCCCTAGACTTCAACATCATCAGTGAAATCTGCTGCATATTAAAGGGTTATTAAACCCTCACTTTTTTTGCATATATCTACTGCTAGCAAACTTTAAAGGAGAACTATGAGGTGAGTGATTTCCACTCACCTCATAGTTCTAGCCGACCTGTGACAATGAGACTGTCACAGGTCGGCTCAGTAGATCGGGCGGTGATCGAACACATACCGGCGTTTGCTCACCTCTCGATCCTGTCACAGCTCTCTGCCGTGACAGGGGAGGGGCTGGATTCCCCGCTCCGATCCGCCAGCGCTGACTGGCGGAACGGATGGGGGAGGGGCGGGTACAGCTGGCTCTGCCTCTAGATAGGCAGAGCCAGCTGTCAGTCACGCAGCTGGGCGGATCCCGGCACAATTGTCGGGATCCGCTTCAGCTGTGGCATCTCAGTATACTGCGAGCAGCAGCTCGTGGTATACTGCGGCGTCTCAGTATACCGCGAGCTGCAGCTCGCAGGAAAAGGAGCCTAGGGTGATGGGAGGACGCTAGTTTTTGTCCTCCCGTTACCCTAAGGAGAACTATAGGGAAAAGCCTTAACCCCATACTTCTCCTTTAAAAAAAAAACTTGGACTCAGAATAGTGGTGCTGATAGCTCAAATTGTGCAGCAGAGTACCTCTGTAAGTTTACTGTATGTAATAAAGATTGCCTGCTTGTATTTAGTGGTCAGCAGAGGCGTAACTAGAACCTTCAGGGCCCCGGTGCAAGAAACCATGAACGCCCCCCCAACTCCCCACCGCCATGGCACTGTGTGGTTAACAGGAAGGTTGCCGAGGTCCCCAGCAAGCGCGGGAACTCAGGCAGCCGCTTCAGTTTAAAAATGTTGTGCCGGTGTTCTGTCCAGAACGCCGACCCAGTATCTACGCTTGCACACTGACGGGATTAACGTGGAAACAAGCATTTTATTTACAAAGTATTCATTTGTAATGGTTAATTGTGACCGTTAATATTATGCCGTCCATGACAGTAAATGATGGATGGCATGTTATTAACGGTCACAATTAACTATTTAAACAAAATACTTTGTTAATAAACCCGTTTCCTCCATAATACTGGTTTGTGGGCAAATGCATATGCTGAGGTCGGCAAATTCGACTACGTCGGCGTTCTCGACAGAACACCGGTATCTGCGTTTAGTATCTGAGCATTTTCACGAGTATGAGTACTGGTGAAAATGCCCAGTATTGGCACTGGTGCATCCCTACTTAAAAATATAATGCATTGCTGGGACTTGTAGTCCTGCATAGTTAATGCTATTCTTCATCATTATACAGCAATGCAGAATACCACCAGAATACCCTTCCCCGTGCCCCCCCCCCTTTCCCGTTCCACACTTACAGACCTGACTCCTGCAGCACCTTCTTCCGTGGCCAGGAGGCGGGTCTAGGTAGAGAGGTTTCTTTCCCACACAGCAGAATGTGCAGCCTGCAGGACATTCTGCTGGACAAGTGAGTCTCTCGAGCCCTGCACAGCCGCCCGTACTTGCTGTGGGTGGCAAAGCAGCAGGGAAGAAGCGGCACTATATTCCGCCTGTGGTTGTCAGTGTTGCATGTGGTGACTTAATTAGGATCTCTTCTTCGGTAGCTTCACTGACCAGTAGCGATGCTCGGGAGATGTAAAGGTGCTAGATGCTAGATTACTATACATTTTCAGTTTATCAATTTAGCTCAGTGGTTGTCAACTTCCCAGGCACAAGGGGCCTCAAATGCAGCCAAAGGGCTGCAGATAATGTTTAGTATATGTAAAGCTAAAGAAGACTATCAAAGCCTGTTGACATACTAGAGGAAATGATGGTCAGAGACTTTGAATATGTCACAGGTGTGGTTGGAAATTGATGACATGCTACAGAAGACAGTGAGAGACTGTGGGCCTTTTACATGGGACTAGTAGAGATCACTGCCCTTATCCCTTTATATATAAATGTTCCATTTCCACTATAGGCTACTGGGGTCCATGGGCTTGCACAACAGATGCCAAAGGGCCGCATGTGTCCCTCTGGCCGGCTCTAAATCAACTGACACAAGGCTTTCATTGTACACAATCTCTGTGTTGGATTATGCATTTATAACTGAAAGGAAAACATTTTAACTAAAACAAGCAAAATCAAAGCACATAAGTAGCTGGATATCAGTATAAACTCTGCCTCTTAGCAGATGATGCAACCAACTCCACTACTTTGCTTCTGAACCTTGTTAAAGCCCCTAAATGAGTATGCATCTTTATCGGGTCTATGCATTACTGGCTCTATATCGTTTGCTTTAAATGTCCTTCAAGCAAGGTCACCAAATGTAAAAAGATATGGACACCATGGATGAGGCACTATTTCCCTATAGACTCAACCACTGCTCTATGGACTATATAAGGCTTATATCTGACAAGTGGATATGGCTTTATGTTCAGTGGTGCACACGTTTGTCTGACCCCCATTTCCCTGTAAGCTTCCACACCCCTACTCTCTCCATTCCCCCGTTCCTTCTTTCCTATTATTTTCCTTCTTCTTCCCCTTTCACCCTTTTCCTTCACCCCTTTGCCTTTCTCTAACCCTCCTTCCTATACGTTATCCTCTGGGTCTGAAGATATCCCAACCTAGGGCTCTCTCACTATCCGACCCAACTGTTTATACAGAAGCTCCCCTATGAGGGCATTCCTGTGTTAAACCACATTGTACCCCAACCACAGATGTAGATGCTCGCTTACCTCAACAAAGCTTTATTTAAAGAGGGTCTTTGTACTGTCTGCAGTGAAACTTTAGAATAATTATGTATGTGATCCATCCACGCAATTTCCCGAGTCTATTTCAGTTGCCTAAGTACACAGGTACTATTGTATCTGGAAGACTGCATGGACACCTACCTCTTTGTTATACAGTCTGTTTTACCTCTGATATTATTTGTATATTAATTTCTCTATTGTTAAAATGTTAAACAACAATCATAGAGACAGAAAAAAATCAAGCTTTATTTAAGCCACACTTTTCAGATTTTTTTTATTTTCAGCCAGTCGAAAATATACTTCTGAATACATATGACTGTGAATAGCAATTTACAGTGGGTATCAAAACGATAAAATATCTGTGAGCACAGCAGTATTTCACTCATATGATTATTACTATGTAAACAGCTCGGTAAGTTGCAAATAACCACAGAAAATAAAATGCTGGCAAAAACTAACAGAATTTTTTTATTTGACCTTTTTGAGACATATACAATTTTTTCAGATTAATCTGGATACTGGACAAAAAGCACCAGAAACACATTACTTTGCTTGGTTAGTGAACTTTTGTGCGTACAAACATTAAAATTTAATACCTACCATAAACATTCCTTCCTCTATTAAGCAATGTTTCTAGTAAAGACTGCTTGGATTTTTTAACCTATATCCAAATACTTTCCGTTTGTCTTTAGAAATCCACACAACATGTCCATCCAACTTGCTCTTCTTGGTCACGTCTGCACAGCTTCCTTTAAAGTGGCAATAAACTCAGGAGTTAAATCTTAAAAATAGTTTACTAATTTGTATTGAAATTATAGTCTATCATGGGAGGGAGCTTGGAGCGGTGGCTACTCTACAATAGGGATGGGCTCGACGTTCGAGTCCAACAGCAGTTCGACTCGAACATCGGTAGTTTGTGTGTCAGACGAACACACAAACTATCAGGGCGTTCACACAGTGCCTTGTGAAGCTCTGATTGGGTAAAGCAATGCACCTGACCACAGGTCAAGTGCAAGACCTTGCCCAATCACGGCACAGTGCACTGTAAGAGCCATGATTGGGCAAAGTAATGATTTGCCCAATCATGGCTCACAGCTAAGTCCTGTCAGGTGCTGGACAAATGTAAACAGTTGGGTGGAGTTAGCGGTGATGTCAACGCTAGTTCCGCCCAGTTGTTTATATTTTGCCAGCATCTGTCAGAATGGCATTCTGCCTCGGGAGTTCGTGAAGAGTGGATGGGTCGGTGGGCATTGGATTTTTTTAAAATTATTATTTCTATTTTTTTTCTTTTGCTCAGTCGGTGGATCCTTTTTTGTTTTTTTGTTTTCTTTAATGAAAGACTTGTCAAGAACATGTCTTTTGGTTTTATTTTAGATGAAAGGATTTTTTCAAAAGTCTGGCGTCTTTTTTACAATTTGAATTTAACTCTTTAGTGAATGGGTAGGAGTATAAGTACCCCTTACTCATACACAATGGGGGCACATCTGGGTGCCCTTGCCCGCACCCCCACAACCAATCCCCCAGGGCTTGTGGGGAAGAGGCCCTTGTCCCGATCGGCTCTGGGTCAAGGTGTTTTTCAAGGGGCGATCCTGGAAAAGCACCCTCCCAGTGCTCAGGGCATGAGGCCTGGTATAGCAGGGAGGGGGGATGCTCGCTCGCCCCCCCCCCCCCCCAGTTCCTCCTTAAAATTCCTACTAGACTTTAACGGCCTAGTATGACTTTAAGGGGGGACTTCATGGGTTCTTGATTTTTTTTTTTAATGGGGTCCCTCCTAAAATTCCTACCAGACCTTAAGGGTCTGGTATAACTTTTGGGGGAAACCCCACGCTTTTGTTTTTATTTTTATTTAAATGTGGTCCCTCCTAACATTCCTACCAGACCTAAAGGGTCTGGTATTGTTTGGGAGGGGGAACCGCACGCTTTTTTTTTTTCTTTATAAATGTCATTTTTGCTGCAGCATACGATGCAGTATACATTGTACAGATGCGCCACTTTACAGGCAGTTTAAGGGGACCCCCAGGCACGATATTTAAAGGAATTCTTCATTTTTATTGTTTCACTTTAAGCAATGTTAAAATCCCTGCTCCTTTAAAAACTGTATTTTTTTTTAAGTGTTTTTTGCATTGATACATGTCTCCCAGGGCAGTACCCGGATCCCCATACACTTTTTTATGGCCAATAAATTGCATATAAGCCTTCAAAATGGGGACATTTGATTTTCAGAGTTCTGGTCTTATTGACTTTTATTGAGTTCGAACTTTTTCCATGTTTTAAAGTTTGAACTTGAACCGAACTCTGGTGTGTTCGGCCCATCACTACTTTACAACACACACAGCGACCATGAAGAACAATAGTATTCACCCCTCAGAAGGAAGGACAGTGTCAGCACCAATTCAAAGATGATTTGAGGATCTACAGGCGAGTGATACACAAATAAGATACATTTATGTTAAGGGCTAGTTTGCGCCATAAGCAGTTGTGATGCAGTCCGTTTAGTTTGGCTGCTGCAGCCAAAATACATCACAATGCTTTCCTATGGGCTTTATCATGCTCCATTCACACCATTGCAGTCCACTGCTCGTCCTATTTTAGCTGCATCGGAATGCATCAAAACACATCAAAAACGAATGCAAACGCATCAAAACGCACCGGAACTCAACGGAAAATATCCCCCCAAAAAAAGGATTAATTGTGCCATCATCTAGGGACTTCCTCTTTGTAGGTAGAAGAGATATTGGAGCCATGGCCGATGTGGATGCTCCAAAGCATCCCATCTACTAAAACGATCGGCAGAAGATGGAAAAGTGGAGGGAGATAACTGGCAAATTATACCCTGATTTTTCTGGTCTGAACAGGGTGCAAAAAGTAAAATGTGGCGAGTTCTCTTTCTCAGCAACTTTGATGTTTTATATACAGCCCAGCTAGATAGTTGTATACCACTCATGTACTAAAGAGTATGCAGAATAATCAGCCACCCCAATCTCCACTCCTCACATGTTGGTTAAACACTGTCCTCCTGTTTGCAGAAATCTGCCAACAAAGCAAGCATGTCTGAGCTCCAAAACAAACAAAGGAAATGCTCTTACAAGAAAAGAAAGTGACCTGATTATCTAATCAGCATTTTTAGTTGACAAAAAAACGCATCGGAACGCATCAAAACGAATCGCAATGCAACTGCGCAGACGCATGCATTTGTGATGCAGTTTCTGGTGTGAACTAGCCCTAATAAGTTAGTGTACTTGAGTGCATTTTTAAGATTTAACTCCTGAGTTTTGGGTCACTTTAAAGAACATGGACATGCCATGATGCCTTGCACTCTCTGTGGACTTCAAGCTGTAAGGCTCCATTCACACCTAGGCATCAGCGATTCCACGCGTCTTTCGTTTGCGCATGTTGTTGTGCGTTTCATCCCCTAAATAGATGCGCGTTTTGGACGTGTTTCTGGCATTTTGTTTCCCAGTGTGCTTTGCAGGTGGTCTTCCACAGTGTATATGCGTCTTAAAAACGCACGTTCTTTTTGCGCAAAAATGCGAGGGGAAAAAACGAACATGTGTTTTTGGCGCGTTTTACATCGAAATCAATGGAGCACAAACATGCTGGATCTGCCTGAAAGAAGCTCATGCACCTTTTCCAGCGTTCTTACAGCTTGCTGCTAAACTTTCAGGTGTGAACTGGGGCCATAGAAATGAATAGGAATTCTTGTGTTGTGAGTTTTCACGCTTAAAGTGACATTAAACCCTCAGATTTGTTTACATAAAACAATACTGTAATGTGTGCCTTACTGTAATCCATGGTTGTTTCCCTTCTCTTTGCTGCTCCACCTTTTAAATCCTAATTTCTTCTCATGCTGGGCAGAACTTCTGTTTTGCAGCGGACTGCCTTGTCTCAGGAATCGATATATGGTGTCTGTGTATAGGTTTGTAACCTGAGCCAGCACTACAGGAAGAGGCCTTCAGCTGCAAAGAGAAGTTCTCCCCCAGCATGAGAAGAAATTAGGATTTAAAAGGTGGAGCAGCAAAGAGAAGGGAAACAACCATGGATTACAGTAAGGCACACATTACAGTATTGGTTTATGTTAAAAAATCTGAGGGTTTAATGTCGCTTTGAGCGTCAAAACGCCCAGGTGTGAACAGGGACTAAGGGCTAGCGTGCAGTGCATCTTGGTGGGCAGAACAGAATAGTTATAAATCAGCCCCCAACAGTCTGGTCTTCCCCAGCCTGTGATTGGACAGTGAAAGGAGAAACAGCACGCCCGTGAGCTTATTTATCTGCCACTCTGCTCTATCCTCATGCTCCTTGCAGTGTAGAACAGCTGATTGGCTTTTTGTGCTGCTTCTTTCACCCCTAGTCTGAATGCTGTTGTACAATCACTGCAAGAGGCTGATAACAGGTCAAATTCGGGAGCTGCTTTAGTTTGTGCCTTTTATATCTGCCTGGAGTACTTCATCTGGGGCTCCAAGAGGGACAGAGTGAAGCGGGCGGTTATGTTTAAAGAGCCCCTCAAGGGTCGAAAGGGCGTCCCGGACATTGCCACCATGCTGAGGGTTTTCTTTGCTTGTAACTGCATCCGCAGGACTTTGATTAACAAGACTTTGGACTCTGCCGGGAACTCCATGTCCCGTTTTTTCCTCCTGCCTCTTTGGAGGTCTTTGGAATGGGACAAATAGGACACTCCTTGGTTTTACTTGGACACTTTCAAGTTCATCAGGGAGCATGGACTACATGGAGTTAAACCGGACTTGTGGAAGCCAAAGACTATTTACAAGCTCATCAGAGCTAAGGACACTGTTGAGACTGTTCCGGGCCTCCCTCTAGACACTTGCAAATTTGTCTGGAGGAGTGTTTCATCCAAGAGACTCACCAACAGGCACAAAGATCTGGCGTGGACGGCTATCCAGGGAGTGTTGCCCGTCCGGACTTTTATGCACGCCAGAAACCTGTGCAGACACAGGCATTGCCCCTTTTGCATCACCGAGGAGGAGACCGCTTTGCATCTCTTCTGGCATTGCCCTGTCGCACAGGCCCTGTTGAGGGCTCTGGAACACGAATTAAAAGACTTTGTGCCGCTGACAGCGATTACTCACTTTGGTGTGATGTATGGACTGTTTTGTGGCGCTTTTACAGAAGACAAAATCGGAGGCGCCTGGCGGTGATGTGTTGCTTCAAGGACGCTATTTGGTGCGCAAGGAAGCGCCTCACCCTCCGGAGGGAGAGGATGTCCACTGAGGACTGCCGCAGACTGATTATCAGTCTGCTCAGAGACTATCACCTCATGGACTTTAAGGAGGAAGAGGACGTCTGAGAAGATTTCCCCTTCCCCCCTCTCCTTTTTGTGTCTCTTGTCCTTCAAAAAAGCTTCGGGCCTGTGAACTCTTTCCCCCTCCCCTACCCCTCTTCCCTCTCCCCCATCACACCTGATGCTTTGTTGTTGGTTAATGTTTATGCTTGATGTGTTGTCGCGGCGCCATGTAGGACGTGAGGAACCTCAAGTTCCGCAAGTCAGACATCGCGCCGCAAGGTTTATTTAAGTTTTATTTAGTTGAAGGTATTTGATGTGGATCCTACGGACCACAGACTCCGTACGGGGTAATGCGGTGTCATGAATGACGTGGAGGGCTCAGGACTCTTGTCTTGCGCTACACGTCAGGCATCTCGCCGCAGTGCGAATGTAATTTATTGTGTGATTGAGCTGTATTGCTATGTGGTGTTTATGCGCTGCGTCGCAGTACGAGGTAGAATGTACCCCGAAT
>NW_017307865.1:37363-37781 GCF_000935625.1 Nanorana parkeri
TATAGGCTACTGATCTAAGAATTTTTATTTTTAGGTTTACACATGCTATATTTTTCTGCTGACAAAATCCCTTTAAGTGGAAAGTAAAACTATTGCTTACCATTTCAAGTATTGTTTTCAACAGGTGTCACTAAGTCATCAAATGAATCTCTGACAGACATCCAAAAAACAATAAAAACATGCTATATAAATAATAATGATGATTATTATTATTTATATTATTATTCAGTTCAGTTTATGTGTTGTTATATATAATACATTTTGTATTATATATGGGTGACCTAAAAGTTCAATGTGTGTCATAATTGATTATTAACAGGTCAAACAAAAAATGCTTAATACCTGATCAACGAGAAGCTTGTGCCCATCCTTTTGTGACAAGGTTGCTATATGAAAAAAAAAAATCTTGAGATGGAGA